>NC_056743.1:853020199-853155199 GCF_019279795.1 Protopterus annectens | reverse complement strand
GGTTTAAGTCACTTGCTCTAGTGGTTTTGGTGGATTTGGATTTTTTGAGGTGGAGCATGTCCATTAATTCCGGGTTGGACATGGCCTTGTATGTCAGGCACATGTCACCTCTGAGCAGACGGTATGCGACTGAATAGAGCTGGAGTTTCTTCAATCTGGCAGCATATGACAGATTTTGGAGTCCCTTTATCCTTTTGGTGAGGAACTTTTGGGGTCTCTCCAATTGCTGCAGATGTCAGGTGAAATACATCCCGAATGGGGCATTGTACTCGATCATTGGTCTGATAAGTGAAGAGTACAGGGGAACAATGACCTCACTAGATCTGGATTTGAATCCCTTCATGATCAGGTGGGCAATGTAGAAGGTCTTTCTAACCACTTTAGCAACGTGAGTGTCAAAAGAAAGGCCACTGTCAACCTGGGTCTCCAGGTCCCTGATAACCTCTTCTGTGCTTAGTGGATTGCCACCTATATGGTAGCTTGGGGTTACCTTGTTTTTCCCGAAGGGTATGACTATACATTTTTTGGCGTTTAACTTCAGGCCATGGCTCTGGCACCAGCTATCTGTTTCCGTGAGTCCCTTATGAAGGATATCCGTGTCCGATGCACTTTCCACTATGGCGCCCAGTTTGCAGTCGTCTGCAAACTTTGTCAGCCAAAGTCCTCCCATGTTGGCCTGTACTTCTGAGAAGTAGATGCCGAACAATAGAGGGCCAAGGACCGAGCCCTGTGGGACACCACTTGTGACTGGCTTGGAATCTGACATAGCGCCAGCAACTCTAACCCTGTGGGTTCTGTCCTTAAGCCAGTTTGCAACCCATCTTGTGACATATGGGTTGACATTTAAGCTGGTAAGTTTTTCTACAATACCCGAGTGGGGTATTGTGTCGAAGGCCTTTGCAAGGTCAAGGTAGGCTGTATGGACTGCCTTTCCCTCATCAATGGCCTTGGTGACTGTTTCGAAGAAGTCGACCAAGTTCAAAAGGCATGATCTGCCCTTGGCGGCCAAACTGGGTGGGGTCCAATGTCTGCAAGTCCCCTATATCTTTGTTTATGAGCTCCATTATGATCCTCTCCATAGCTTTGCAGACTAGACTTGTTAAGCTTATGGGGCGGTAATTACCAGGGTCCGTAGAGGCACCGCCTTTGTGGAGTGGGACCACAGTTGCCGTGCGCCACTCCTTGGGCACGTATCCTGTGGTAAGGCTGAGATTAAACAGCTGCCTTATGTGCGGGTTTAATTCCTCATTTAGCTCGTGTAGCACACAGCCGGGGACACCATCCGGTCCCATTGATGCTGTGTTTTATCTTTAGAGAGAGCAGCTTTCACCTGCGCATTTGAGATGTCTGGGAGGCTACACTCTGCTGGGATAGTTATCTCTCCTTTAGGCGGGGGAGAGGGGGGTGATGTTTGCACTGAACCTGTCTGCCAGTATGTTGGCAATGTCTGTGGGTTCAATGGTTTTTGTATCATTTTGGACTAATTCTGAGCATATCTGGGAGTTTCCACCCAGGTTCCTAACATAGCTGAAAAAGGCCTTATGATTGTCCTTTGAATACATGGCAATTTTTCTCTCAAAATTGGCCTTAGTTGATTTTATGAGTGCTCGTATTTTTTACTAATAATGATCAGGGGTGACTTCTCTTGTATGGATTTTGTTCTATCATGTAATAGCTTTCCCCTCTTATTGTAAAGTTTGTTAATGGCTGGGGTCCACCAGACTGGACATTTGCCCTTTGTGGAAAGAGTCTTGGTTTTATTTGGGATTGCCTGATCCATGCAGTCCTGGAGGTGTTCATAGAAGGCATTTGTAAGGGCTTCCGCAGCTTGGGTTGTGGTTTCCACTGGCTCAGGGGCCTTGAAGGATACCACACCAGTCTTGAGTAGTGTGAAGTTTGCTTTAGAGAAGTTCTTCACTGTGGTCTTTTTTGTTTGGGGTGGGGGCGGGATGTGGATTTCCAATGAGATTAGTTTATGATCAGATCTCACCAATGAGGGATATACTTCCGGTGTGGAGCATTTTGTCCCCATGTTTGTGATAATGAGATCTAGTATATTTTTCTCCTCTCCTGGGAACAGTGACTAGCTCTTCCATGGCATTTGAATTTATGAACTCCAGGAACCGTTGGGCTAGAAAGTTAGGGCTTGAATAATGTTCCCAGTCTATATTCGGGTAGTTGAAGTCACTCAATATGATGGTGTTTGGAGATACATTTATACCCTCCAGTGTCTTCAGGAAGGCTGTGTGGGGTTCCTGAGTTTGAGAGGGTGGCCTGTAGCATGCTACAATTTGTAGAGCAGTTTTGCCTATGGTTAGTTGCACCTGGATGGTTTCCGAGCTTGGCGTTGCCACCAACCTGGAGGTGTGGGTATCCTTTATGAATATGGATACACCCCTCCTTTTGTGGTGTGGTCCGGGTTTTGGGGCGGAACGCATGATATGAGGTAAAACCTAATAGTGCCGGGTGCTCTCAGGAGCCTTGAACCAGGTTTCAGTTACAGCACAGACATCGATGTTCTCCATACTGAGAAGGGCCTCGAGTGCGTGCATTTTGAGATTTAGACTTCTGGCATTGAGCAGCATTACCCTCAGTTTCTTCCCATTTTTGTTTTCTAGGGTGGTAGGTTTAGAATTTGAGCCTTGCCTAAAAAGGCACTATGGGGGTGGCAAGAGCCTTAGCCAATATCCGAATCCCAGGGTGACAGGTGCAAGCCGTCCCTTGCGAAACAGCGTGGCTTGTCAAGCATGTCATCCCAGGCAGACAGACACTGGATCCCCTTTGAATGACACCAGACATTAAGCCAATTGTTAAAGCTGATCATCTTGTCTCTATATTGTGGCATCATTCTTGGTGAAGGAAGGATACTGCTCAGGGTCAGGGTCATACCTGCCTGGGCTACATAATCAGAGAGCTCCTCTATGTCTCTTTTCATGTAGTCCAGGGAGGTACGTCTCAGGTCGTTCACACCAGCATGGAGAATGACTGTGTCATATTTGTACTTGCCGTGGAGTGACCAGAGTGCTTGTGTTATGTGGCGGATTCTAGCGCCCGATAGGCAGCTTACTGTGACCCTCTCCTTGTTCAGCCTGGTGAGTGGGACGTCAGTGTGTCTGACTATGGAGTCACCTATGACAAGTATGTTTGGTGTGGTATTTGGCCTTAAGGGCTGTGACTGTTTTGCACACTGCTTTTGTGGTTTATGTGTTGCTTGTGGGGTGTCTTGAGGTAGCAGTTGTTTGGGTGTCTGCTTTGGAGGCCTCTGCTGTTTAGGTAAATTTTTACACAGAGCCTCCGAGTATCTCTTTGTGTGTTTATGTGTTTGATTCAGTGGTGTGGTAGCATTATGTGAGGCTGGTTTTGTGGTGTGTGTAGTTGCCTTCTCCTCCTGTCTGGTCTTGCCAGTCCTGAGTTGAGAGAGCTCAGCCTCCAGTTTGGCTAAATAGCTGCATCTCTCACAAGTATTTGTGTTATGTGGGAGGAGGAGAGGGTTGTCTGTGTACATGAGGCAGTTATAACATTGCCTCAAAATTCCCAGATTCACCAGCTGGACCGGAGAGGAGATTGACAACTGACCTTTGGACATGCTAGAATAACATTGGGAATTCCTTAATAATTGAAAACAAGGGCCAGTGGGGAGTGAGGGTGTAGTGCTTTTAATTTTTACTGCTGACTTACATAATTGCTATAGTGAGCAAGTGCCAGGTAACTTGAGTGCAATGTGTTACAAGTAACTAAATGCAAAAACGACAAACAGTAACTTTCTTTCAAGTGAAACAAGGAACTAGTACAGTAAGCAATGCAGATATCACTAGTGATCCATCCTGTTATGCTGCTATTTCAAACCCATCTGTCATCATCCTGTTATACCTACACTGTCCCCCTCTTGCTAAGCTTGTGTCCATTCCATACCTACCCCCATCATGCCATTTGTTATTTTGGTTGATCTGATGAAGTTTGAAAATTTTAGGAAGAAAGCACTCATCTTATATATTTCTTGTTTACTTGTGTAACTTGTGCAGAAAATAGTGTGCAATGTTACTAAAAACGGCCTGTGCAGCAAACTGCCTGTTTTTGTACTCATTTAAACTTGTTTTCAGTTTTAAGTTGTTTTAATGCTACTTGCATTTTAAATAAATAAGCTTTTCACAACTTACCTTACCTTTTTCCTTCCTGACACTGTAGAGAGGTGATGCCGCCAATATTATCATGAAGTCTGAAGTCCAGGTGGACTGGACAAACTTCAGCTTCCTTCTCTCGCACACTGCTGAATTTTGTGCCGATTGGTTAATCTGCAACCTCAGATAACCAGTCAGCTTGAAGAAAGGTGGAGACAAAGTTGAATTCCGGGTTTCTGGGTTTACATAGTTAACTCTGAACATCCGCACAAACCATTTTATTTCCAGACAGTTCGGATAAAAAAAAAAAGCGGACAAGTCTAACTTTTGTGGTAAGTCAGAGTGTCACTTAAAATATTACGGCGTGTCACCTTTGACACGTGTCATAGGTTTGCCATCACTGATATAGATATATAGTGTTCAGAGAGAGAGGGAGAGACACAGAGATGCACATCCTCACCCTGGCAACAAAAATGTACAAACATAAATGGGATAGAGAGAAGTAGTGGCAACTAGAGCAGTGATCATTCGAACATCTACTGTTAAGTTTTGTATGCAAAGTACAGTTGTACATGTTCTACTTACCTACAACAGTAGATGCTCCCATTTTACACTGCCTCAGTGGCATATGGGTTCAGTGCCTGCACAAACCCGTATTGGATGCTCTCCAGAAAGTACAGTTGTGTACACTTACCATAAATGTAGATGTTAGAGTGTATTCACTGTTGCAGTCATTACATTTGGGTTATCTGCTTGCAGGTAGCCCTCAGCCGGTTTGATTATCAAAGCCTTGGGTCCTGTGTCTGTTGCTGTCTCTTCTTCCATTACATCAGGTAGTCAGGGGTATAAAGCATGCAGCCGATGCCACTACATCAAATTTTCTTGCAACAAATGTCAGGTGCCCCCAAAATGGGAAGCAATTATATATACAAGGTTACACCTCCAACAAAAAGCAAATACACCAGAAAGCTTAAATACAGTAAACAAGAAGAGAGGTATAGCAATTGAAGTCAGGGGGCTGGAGGGAGGGTAACCAGGACTGCAACAGTGAATACACGAACATCTACATTTATGGTAAGAGTATACAACTGTACTATGTTCTTCGTGTTTCACTGTTGCAGTCATTACATTTGTGTAGATTATCAAAGCTAAGGAAGGGAGGAGGCAATTAGAGAGCATTAGGACCAGCTATTAGGTCCTGCAAGACTGCAGTGGCAAAACCAGCTATGGATTTAGAAAAAATAGGCAAGTCGTAATGCTTGGTGAAGGTATGAACAGAACTCCAGGTAGCAGCTTCTAGGATGTCCCTGGTAGGAACACCTCTGAGAAAGGCTGTTGAAGTAGATGCAGCCATTGTGGAATGTGATCTTATCCCCTGTGAGGTAGGTTTTCCATGGTGCTTATAGCAGAAATGAATGCAATGGCTTATCCACTTAGAAATGGTTTGCTTTGAAATGGCCTTCCCCTCTGCCCCTGCAGCAAAGGCAACTAGCAGCTGTTCAGTTTTCCTGAGAGGCTTAGTCCTAACCAAATAAAATCTAAGTTGCCTGTGCACATCCAAAGAGTGCAGTATTCGTTCTCCTTTATTCTGTGGATTAGAAAAGAAGGCTGGCAAATGAATGAACTGATTAAGGGCCACATTGGATACCACCTTGGGCATAAAGGAAGGATTGGTCCTGAGGGACACCCTGTCTGCATGGAAGATGATAAAGGGCTCCACTGCCATGAGGGCCTGTAATTCAGACACTCTTCTTGCTGAAGTGATGGCTAGAAGGAAAGCTGTTTTCCAAGAAAGGAATTTCAACTCCACAGTTGCAGCTGGTTCAAAAGGAGTTAGAGTGAGCTTTTCCAATACAAAGTTAAGTTCCCAGGATGGAGTACGGGCTCTCCTGGGTGGTCTTAAATTTTTGGCCCCTCTGAGGAATTGCTTCAGCAGGGGGTGAGAGAACAGGGATGTTTCCATATTATAAAGTGCTGAAATGGCTGAGGCATGAATTTTAATAGAAGAGAAGGAAAGGCCCTTGTGAAGCATCTCTGTTAAGTACTGAAGAATATGCAGTAAGCTAGGCACTGTTGTGCCCATCCCCTGAGTTTGGCTCCAGGAACACTATCTTTTCCACTTTTCAGCATAGGATTTTCTAGTACTAGGCCCTCCTTGCCTCCAGAATGACATCCAGCACTTGCTTACTGAGGGATGGTATTGGAGAGCTCAGGTAATTAGTCAGGCTGCAAGGTTCAGGGATTGAAGCTGGGGTGCAGAATCTTGCACTCCTGCTGGGACAGCAGGGAAGGGGTCTGAGGCAGGTGCCATGGTTCCAGCACTGACACACACTGCGCAAGAGAGGGTACCAGTGTTGGCATGGCCAGTCTGGTGAAATGAGCATTTTCCTTGGTTTGTCCTGTTTGATCTTTAGTAGAACTTTTGAGAGGAGAGGCAGAGGGGGAAAGGCATAAACTGAGAAGCTTTTTCAGGTGAAGGATAGGGCATCTACTTTCCAAGCTTGTCTGTGGGGAGTCCTTTTGCAAAATCTGTCCAATTGGTAGTTCTGAGGGGAGACAAACAGATCCATCTCTGGGCACCCCCATTTGTTTCTCAACATGTTGAATATCTTTGGTTCCAGTTTCCACTCGTGTGGGTCCATTAGATTTCTGCTTAGGTCATCTGCCAGTGAATTTAGCTTGGCTGGCAGGAATTGAGCTTGTAAGTGCACTTGGTAGCTGAAGGCTGTGTTCCACAGAGCCATGGCTAGCCTGCAGAGAGGGTATGAGTGGGTTCCCCCCTGCTTGTTTATGTACCACATAACTGTGGTGTTGTCTGTCTTTACCAATAATTGTCCTGGAAGAATGTGGTCCTTGAAGGCTGTCAGAGAATTGTGTACAGCTAACATTTCTTTTTGATTGATATGCAGGTCCATTTGACTCTGGTTCCATTTGCCCTGAATGCACTGCGCCCTGCTAAGTGAGCCTCCCATGCATAGTCTGATGTGTCTGTTGTTAGGGTTTGGGCGACAGGGGGTACAGTGAATGGCAGTTCCTTGTTGTGGTAGCAGGCCTCTGCCCACCAAAGGAACTCTGTCTTTATACAAGGAATGATAAGAATCATGGATTCCAGGTCCTAAGAATGTTGACACCATAGGCTTTTTAGATACCATTGTAGTTTCCTCATATGCGGTCTTGCATATGGAATTAGTAGGATGCAAGAGGCCATGAACCCCAGGACTTGCAGTATTTTCCTTGCAGTTAGCTGGGTCTTTGTGGCCAGTAGTTTGAAGTAGGCTATCAAATAAATTTGTTTCTCTGGTGTGAGGTAGGCCATCTGGGAAGTTGTGTTCAATCTTGCTCCCAGGAATACAATTTGTTGGCAGGGTACTAGATGAGATTTCTTTTCGTTTATGGTGTACCCCAGTGAAATTAGCAGTTTCTTTACAAATGCCAGACGATTTAATAGTATGTCCTGTCTTTCTGCCTGAATTAGACAATTGTCCAGGTATGGGTATATCTGAATATTTCTTTTCCTGCAGAATGCAATGACTGGAGCTAGGCATTTTGTAAATACCCTGAACACAGTAGATAAGCCAAAGGGCAGCGCAGAGAACTGATAGTGCATGTAGCCTGCTCTGAAGTGTAGGTATTTTCTGCAAGATTGCCTTATTGGGATGTGCAGGTAAGCTTCCTTTAAGTCCAATGTTGCCAACCAGGCATTTTTGCCTAGCATGGGAAGCAGCTGACGAAGAGTTAGCATTTTGAATTTTGGGATTACCAAAAAGGTGTTTAAGATGGACAGGTCCAGGATAGGACGCCAGGAGTTGTCTTTTCTGGGTACCAGAAAAGTCTGGAGTAAAAACCTTGTCCCCATTCCTCTGCTGGGACAGGTTGAATAGACCTGATACTTAGAAGAGAGAGAACCTGCTGTTGAGCCTCTGCCCACTGATTTGGGGGTAGGTCTGGCCAACCGTTTGGGGTTGGTAAGGTGTGGAAGTGGTATCTGTATCCTTGGGAAACTATATTTAAAACCCATTTGTCTTGGGGTAATGAATTGCCAGTTTTTTGCATGCAGGGCAATCTTTCCCCCTAAAGGAGCAGTCAGTTGGAGCAGGGCTTGGAAGGTTTAAGGTTAAGTCATTGTGACAGTTAACCATGGGGGGGGTCTTACTACTTCCAGCTTTGGATGTGGGAGCCCCCCACTGCTTAGGCCTGTGAGTACCTTGAGACTGTAGCCTAGGTGGTCTGCTGTTGATGGGTTTGGACTGAAGGCCTGGAAGAGACAGGAATGGACCAGTTCCTAGAAGGGCAATGCCTACTAAATCTGGGAGGCTGTACGTGCAGGAAATCTTTAACAGTTTGCATAGATTTACCCTTTTCCGCCATCTTTTTAAGTACTACTACTGCTTTGTTGCCAAACAGGTGGTCTTGGTTGAAGGGAACATCCAGTAATTTAGCTTTAACATGATCTGGCAAAGTTTGCTCCTTAAGCCAAGCATGCCTTCTAAGAACAGACCCAGTGACAGCAGCCCTACAAGATGCCGCTAAGGAGTCAAAACCACATTGCAAAGTATGTTTACCAACTTGTTCAGCAGAATGCATTAAATCCTGTAATTCTTTATTTTCAGCACAGTCAGGAATCAACATAATTTTCTGTTTAAGTAATCCAATAATATGCTGCTGATACTTTAACATATGAAACTGGCAGTTTAAGGCCCTAATGGACAAAGCAGCAGAAGTGTATACCTTCTTACCCCATCTGTCCAGGGCCCTGGAATCTCTATCAGAGGGGGTAGAGTTTTGAGCAGTAGTAGCCTTAATGCCTTTGGGTCCCAGTGAAATGGTCTCTGGGTCCGCACTAGGATTCTTAGAGGAACTTGTGAGAGTCAGGTACTCTGTGATACCCGTCAGGTTTCCTGGGAGCTGGAGGTAAAGTGTCTGGGGCCAGGCTAGACTCCAAGAAGGCATCAGCTACAATGTCCAGTACAGGAGGGATTGCTAAAGGCCTGTGTGAGGTAGGAGTATGAATTCCCTAAGCCTCTTTTTGGAGTCAGAGTAATCCTGGCTTTCCCAGGAGAAATACTCCCTAAGAGAGTCTGCAAAGTTTCACCAAAAGAGAAATCTTCTGGAAGGGAAGCAGAGGGAATAGAGTCCTCTGCATCAGAATCCTCATAGGTAGCTAAGGGCAAATCCTGGTCATCAGAAGAAAAAGAAATTTCAGAATCCTGATCAGAAGAATCAGAAGGAAAATCAGTTCTAGGTCTCTTAGAGGGAGAAGGCTGGCTTCCCCTAATTAGAGTAATAAGGTCTTCAGCCATTCTTATAATTTGCCCCCCCCCCCTTTTTTTTTTTTTTTTTTTTAAGGGATATGGGCCTGACCATGTGGTTTGGACATCGGTTTCCTAGGTGTGGATCGAGTTTTAGGCCTTGAAGAAGATGGCTTCGGTTTGATATGCAAGTCAGTAGGCCTGAATACACCCTCAGAAGTCGAAAAAGCATCTCGTGGCATACCGGACTCCGAATGGATCTCAGTAGAGGTCTGTGAATCTGAAGTAGCGGGTATCAGGGGCTGCGAAAGCGCCTCACTGAGTACCGGCGAAATGGCGACTAGCTTAACAGAAGCGTCGTCAGCAGCTTTGGACATATGCGGTTTGTCTCGGTCTTTATCTTTACATTTTTTCGAAATGTCGGTAGTCGGATGGCTTACTGAAGCCATTTCTGGATAATTAAACAGAGTACCAAAATAGTTTGATGCGAAAATGAACAGATGACGAATAGTTCAAGGATTGAATAAGGCACAAAACCATCTGCGAGGGATGTCATGGTCTGGGCCTAAGCAAGAAATGCAGTACGAATGAAAATCTTTAGGAGGCATTTGCTTTCCACAAGTAATACAATTGTTCACTTTTACTGACATTGGTTTAGAGCAAGAAAAAGAATTCCCAACGGGGAACTTAGCTTTTTTTGAAGACCTCGGTTCTGAAACCCGAAAACGAAAATTTCAGGAGTTGGCCAACTGGCACTTGCAAAACTGCTTCTGCTTCGGGCACCACATGGCAATAAAGACCGATGTAATGGCATCGGCTGCACAATTTATACCCCTGACTACCTGACATTATGGAAGAAGAGACAGCAACCGATGCAAGACCCAAGACTTTGATAATCAGACCTGCTGAGGGCTACCTGAAAGCAGATAATCCAAATGTAATGACTGCAACAGTGAAACACTAAGAACATCTCAGAATTCTCTCCTCGGACTCCATATAACATGGGATCGGCTAAGCCTCTTCCATCAGCAGAAGCCTAATCTCGTGTAACAAAAAATCAGTTTCTCAGGTTTTTAGTGCTAACTAGGGAGGACCAAGAAGGAGCAGAAGAAATAATAGAATGAAACCAACCAATTCACAGCAACCAAGCAACAAGGTTCGAGACCATTAAACTGTATGTAAAATAAGGGGGATGTGGGTAGGAGCTGCCATTGAGGCAACGTGAATTTCAAACATCTACTGTTACAGATGAGTACAACTTATGCAACTGTACTATGTTCATGAGTCACACTGCCTCAGTAGCTTGAGTAGATTCCCAAAACATACCCTACCTGGGAGGAGGGAGGAAAAATAAACAGGCGCCCCTGGAGAATGGCCTTTGCAAAGCCTGCTCTCGAACTTAAGAATTCAGGTTTGCACTGCTTTGTAAAGGTATGAACAGAGGACCAGACTGCTGCTTCTATAATGCTTCAGGTCCACTCCTTTCCATTATGCCACCAAAGAGGATAAGGGTCCAGTAGAATGTACCTTAACCTTGTCATGGTAGGAGTAACAAAAAATAGCAGAGGACAAACAAGCAATCATTTGCTTAGAAACAAGTTGATCTTTCGTAGCCTGATAACAGAAAATAAGCAGCTGTTCAGCTTTCTTGGAGGACCGACAGCTTGCAGTTCAGACACTCACTCTGCATATGCCAACACAACAAAATAGTTTGCCAAGAGTTAGAACTTTAAATCAGCCTGAATGGCCAGTTCAAAAGGAAATAAGGACTTGCTTTCAAGGGGGTCTCATGTGCAACACTTCTTAACTGGTATGACTACCAAAAGTGAAGAAGGGCATCCATGGGCACATCAGTTGGGATTGCTGTAAGACATACTTTGATGTAAGCACAGTATAAACCATTGTTGAGTAGCTCACATAAGGGGTAGAGACCATACTGTGCCCTTTTATCAGTTAGGAACCTCCTAGGAAACTCTTCCACTTATAAACACAGAAGTTTCTAGTTGCAGGTTTTATTGCCTACTTTAGTACCTGCCACACATCTTCTATGGAATAAGTGCTTAAAAGGTATCAAGATAGAATCATCCAGGCTGTCAGCTGCAATTGCTCCACGATGGGATGCACCAGTTTTCCCTGACATTGTGTTAGCAAGTTCAGAGTGTGATGAAGCTTATAGTAATTGCCCTTAGCTAATTCCACTAAAAAGGAGAACTAACACTGCCTGGATCAAAAGGGGTTTACCACAATGATCTTTGGCAATTCTTTCTAAATCTTCACAAGTACCTTAGGTATCAGAGGAAAGGGTGGAATGTATAAAGCAACATTCTTGTCCAGGGGAATGAGAATGCATCTGTCCTCCAAGCTCGTCTAACAGAATTTTTTCAGCTGTGTTTTGAAAGGAGGCAAACAAATCTATTTGATGCATTCTTTAATCATGGAAGACCTCTGTAAGGTTTTGCTCTGAGGAGATGCAGGAGGCCTGTAGTGCCAGAGAATGCTGTAAAGCTAGCTCCCAGACAGTCACGGCCAACCAACAATGAGGGTATTGATCTGGTACACCCTTGTTTTTTCAGCTACCACATGACTGTGGTGTTTTCTGTTACCACTAAAAGGGGACCAGGAGACCTCAAGTGGTGTAGAACTTTTAAGGCCTGAATCACTGCTAAAATTTCTTTGACCTTTATGTGCTTTGTAGTGTCTGAAGGAGAAGGACCCCATTCACCTTGCACTTGAACTGCCCCAAGCACTACTCCCCTGCAAAATGACAAGTATTCCTGGACTGAATGAACTGGGGTCTGAAAGGAGAATTGGCATGTCTAGATTGACAGACATCTGATCCCTCCACCACTGTAACACCTGTTTCACAAATCCCAGCACTGGTACCAGAGACTCAAGATGCAGGTGCTGGGGATATTTATTTTATTCTCATATGAAATCTGGATAGTGGTATCATGAGGATCATTGATGCCATGAGGTCTAGGATTTTGAGAAACTCTCTTGTGGAGGTAGAGTCTAACAGTGAAATCTCAAAGTATTCTAATAAATCAGGACTTCGTCTTTGGGTAGAAAGGTCATTCTTTTTCGTGACCTACTGCATACCCCAGGAGGACAGTTCTTTGCAAGGGTGTGAGACAGGACTTTTATAGGTTCAGCCTGAAGCCAAGTTGAGTTAAAATAGTCAAGACCTTTTATGATGGTTCTCAACACCTGGAACCAAACACTGCAGAAATCAGCAAGTCTAAATACAGGAAAATGTGGATGCCCTGGGTCCTGCAATAACAAACCAGTGGAGTCAAGCACTTTGTGACTACTACTAGAGCCACAGTAGAATGCCCAAAGAGTAATACAGAAAACAGATGATGTGAACCAGAAACAGCAAATCTCAGATATTTCCTGAAGTTGGGAGCAACTTGAAACGTTATAAGCATCTTTTAAATCTAATGTCACCATGAACCAGTGGTCCGGAAGAAGGGGTAGGACAGTCCATAATAAGCATTTTGAAACTGGGTACTTTCAGAAGGGCATTTAGATGACAGAAATTTAACACTCATCTCCACGATAGTGCCTTTATGGGTATCAAAAAGATTCTGGAGTAAAAGCATTTTTCTTTTTGCGGTGCTGGAACTTGTTCTGTAACCCCTGCTTGCAACATGTAGAGTAGTATCAGAGAACAAATGTGTCAGGACAGGTGGGTGCAGGGGGATTCCCCTGAACTGAGCATGGTTTTCTGTCCATTGCCGAGAGCATCCTCTCTGAATTATTCTCAGCACCCATTTATCTCAGAATAGTGACTAGGCTGCTGGGTTGAACAAAAGCCTGGGGTAAAGGAAGGAAGTGTATGCCCAAGTCTTCGCATAATCATTCTTTAGCAGAGGACTGAGGAGCTGGAGAAACCACAGCTAGGTCAGATGACAAAGCAGCAAAGAGAGCTGCAAGGCAAGAGTACACCTTATATTTTTTTCATACCTTTTTAGGAACTGGTTCACTAGCCAAACAGGTTTTACATACAATTTTCTAAGGTAGTTAACCGTGCAGAAAGTACAGTTGTGTAACACTTACCATAAACGTAGATGTTAGAGTGTATTCACTGTTGCAGTCTTCACCTATGGGTTATACCTGCTGTGGTAGCCCTCAGCTGGCCCGAATACCAGAGTCCATGTTTTTCTGCATCAGCTGCTGTCGCTTGCTGTCTGACATCAAGTCGTCAATTCTATAAAGGAAGGCAGCCAATGCCATTACATCCGTCTTTCTTGCCCTAACCAGAGGCCCCAGTAAATATGGTAAAGTGGTCCTGGTGAATAAAACCCACCATTAGCAACTTATGTCTCTCTAAAGAAAGAAGATCTAAGGGGGAAGGAGGGTGGGCAACCAGGACAGCAACAGTGAATACTCTGACATCTACATTTATGTAAGTGTACACAACTGTACTATGTTCTTTGTGTTTCACTGTTGCAGTCATCACCTGTGGGAGGATTCCCAAAGCTGAGGAGAGGGGTGGTAGGATTAGCAAGAGACCTAGGAATGGGTCAGCATGTCCTGCAGAACTGCAGAGGCAAACCCTGCCCTAGCCTTAGAAAATAGAGGTAGGTGGTAATGCTTGGTCAAGGTATGGACAGAAGTCCAGGTGGCAGCTCCCAGGATGTCCCTAGTGGGAACTCCTCTGAGGAATGCTGTGGAAGTGGAGGCTGCCCTAGTGGAATGGGTTTGAATAGACTTGGGGGGGGGGTCCCATGCAATTTGTAGCAGAAATGGATACAGTGCAATATAAATTTGGAAATTGTTTGTTTGGAAATGGGCTTCCTCTCTACCTCTGGGGCAAAGCTGACAAGTAGTTGCTCTGTTTTCCTGAAGGGTTTAGTACAGTCCAGATAGTATCTGAGCTGTCTGTGCACGTCTAGTGAGTGCAGAATTCGTTCCCCCTTGTTTTGAAGGTTAGGAAAGAAGGTTGGTAGATGTATGGCCTGGTTGAGAGTTACATTAGATACCACCTTGGGCATAAAGGAGGGATTAGTCCTCAGGGAGACCCTATCTGCATGGAAGATGAAGGGCTCAAGGGCCATCAGTGCCTGAAGTTCTGAAACCCTTCTGGCTGAGGCAATAGCTAGAAGAAAAGCAGTCTTCCAGGACAGGTATCTTAGTTCTGCTGAAGCAGCAAGTTTGAAGGGTGGTAAAGTAAGTTTTTCCAAAACATAATTCAGGTCCCAGGCTGGAGTGGGTGGCCTTCTGGAGGTCTGACATTAGAAGCCCCTCTGAGGAATTGTTTAATCAAAGGATGGGAGAACAGGGACTGTTCTGTAACAAAATGACCTGAAATGGCTGAGGCGTGGATTTTAAGAGAGGAGAAGGAGAGGCCACTACTAAGTAGCTCCGCTAGGTAGTCCAGGATAACAGGGATGGAAGGTTGTGAAGTACTGCCCCGTCTGGACTGGCTCCATGAGCTGAATATTTTCCATTTTCCTGCGTAAGATTTTCTGGTGCTGGGCCTTCTGGCCTCTGTGATAATGTCTAGTACCCATTTGATTAACAGGGGCTCCTTGTTTGCCTTGAGAGTATTAGCCATGCTGATAGCTTGAGAGTCTGTAAATCTGGGTTCAGCATTCTCCCCCCACCTGAGTCAAGAGGTATGAGGATCAGGGGATGCTGCCTAGGAGGCTGTAAGTTCAGGCTGTGCAATAAGAGGTACTAATGTTGTCTGGGCCAGTCTGGAGCAATGAGGATGGCCTTTGGTCTCTCCTCCTTATTTTGATCAGTACCTTGGGAATAAGAGGCAGAGGAGGGAATGTGTAAACAAAGAGGGTGTTCCAGGGGAAGATCAAGGCATCCACCTTCCACGCTAGGTGGTGGTACTCCCTGGTACAGAATTTTTTCAGCTGAGGGTTGAGATGCGAAGCAAACAGATCCACTGCTGGGGTCCCCCACACCGGAGTGATTTCTAAAAAGATATTTCTGTGGAGTTGCCATTTGTGGGGGTCCAGTAAGTTTCTGCTTAAATGGTCTGCCAGGGTATTGTTGATCCCTGGCAGGTATTGGGGTATCAGGTGTAGTCGCATGGAAGAGGCTGTCAGCCTGCACAGAGGGCAAGATTGGATCCTTCCCCTGTTTGTTGATGTACCACATTACTTTGGTGCTGTCTGTTTTGATAAGGAGAACCGCTGGCTTGAGATGGGGTTTGAAGGATGTCAGAGCCTTTTGTACTGCCATCATTTACTTCTGGTTGATGTGTAAGGGAAGGTGCTGGGCATCCCAAAGACCTTGAGTGCACCTGCCTTCTAGGTGAGCACCCCAATCTATGTCTGAGGCGTCAGTGGTAATGGTCTGCCCACTTGAGAGGAGGGCGAAGGAAAGACCCCTGTTCTGGGCACAGGCCCCTGCCCATCAGAGAAACTCAGCTCTTATACAGAGGATCAGATGTAGAGAGGTCTCTAGAGGTTGTGAGTACCGACACCAAAGGTTCTTTAGGTACCACTGAAGTTTTCTCATGTGGAGCCTGGCCAAAGAATTAGAAGGATGCAAGATGTCATATACCCAAAGAATTGCAGGACCTTCCTTGCAGTGAGGTGACTTCTGGAAGCCAGCTGTGTAAAGTAGAGAGGCAAGAAGCTCTGCTTTTCTGGGGACAGGGAGGCCATTTGGGATGCTGTGTCCAGCAGTGCTACCAGGAAAATGATCTTCCTGGAGGTTGCTTGCCTTGATTTCTTCTCGTTTGTTGTGTACCCTAAGGAGATTAGGAGGGTTTTGACAAAGAGGAGGTCCTTATGGAGCTTTTCTTTGCAATCTGCCTGAATAAGGCAGCCATCCAGATAAGGGTAAATTTGTATATTTTTCTGTCTGCAAAAGGCTATGGCCGGGGCTAAGCATTTGGTGACTACCCTGGGAGCAGTAGATAAGCCAAAGGGTAGCGCAGAGAACTGAAAGTGTTGTAAGCCTGCCCTGAAGTGAAGGAATTTCCTGCAGGATTCCCTTATGGGGATGTGGAGGTAGGCATCTTTTAGATCTAGGGCAACTAACCATGTATTTTTTGTCAGCATAGGAAGCAGCTGCTGCAAACTTAGCATTTTGAATTTGGGGACCACCAAGAAGATGTTCAGACTGGATAAATCCAGAATGGGGTGTAAAGTACCCTCTTTTCTAGGAACAAGGAAGAGTCTGGAATAAAGGCCTTTGCCTGTTTGATCTGAGAGGACAGGTTATACTGCCCCTTGGGGAATGAGAGTTTGGACTTGTTTCAATGCCTCTGCCCACTGATGTGGAGGCAAGTCTGAGTACCCTCTGGGAATTGGGAGTTCGTTGAAGGAGAATTTGTATCCCTGAAAAATTATCTTTAAGACCCATTGGTCCTTTGTTACAGAAAGCTAATTTTCTTTGCAGAGGGAGAGCCTTCCTCCTAGATTTTGGTGAGTGAAAAGAGGGCAGGAGGGGGAGAGGGAGTCATTGAAAGCTTTTGCCATAGAGTGATTGCTTAGAACTCTCTGCCTTTGGAGTGGAAGAGGTCCACTGTTTGGTTCTCTGCTGTCCCTGGGATAGGAGTCTGGGTGGTCTGTCCCTGCGGGGCTTGCCTTGTCCCTGTCTGCTAGGTGCAGGAAAGGACCAGTGTTTTGAGGGAAAATTCCTGCTGAACCTAGGAGGTTGTACCTGAAGGAAATCTTTTACTGTTTGCATAGATGTTGCTTTGTCGTCCATCTTTTTAAGCACCTCTTCTGCTTTTGCTCCAAATAAGCTGTCCTTATCCAAAGGTGTATAAAGTAACTTAGATTGACATGATCAGGGAGAGGTTGTTCCTTCAACCAATCATCCTATTGACGGATCCGGATACTGCTGCCCTGCTTGAGGCTTCTAGGGTGTCATATCCACAGTGTAATGAGTGTTTAGCCACTTGACAAGCAGAGTGCAGTAAATCTGCTAACTCTTTTGAATTAGCACGGTCAGGAAAGGTTGAAATATTTTGCTTTAATAGTTCCAAAGTGTGTTGTTGATATTATAACATGTGGAACTGACAACGGAGTGCTCTGATAGTCAAGGTTGCAGATGTGTATACTTTTTTTTTTTTACCCCATCTGTCCAGAGCTCTGGAGTCCTTGTCAGAGTAGGATTCTTTGCAGAAATAGCCTTAGCTCCTTGTGATCCCTATGTAATGACCTCTGGATCTGCAGCAGGATTTCTGTAACGGTATTTGTAAGAATTTGGAACTCTAATAATTGTCAGGTTTTCTGGGAGCAGGTGGGAGGGCGTCAGGAGCTAAACTGGATTCATGGAAGACATCAACCACTTCTACGATTGGAGGGATGGCCAAGGGTCTGTGCTGGGGGCAGGTTTAGAAACTCTCAGTCTTTTCTGAGGGAAGTCTTGGGATTCCCCGTGGAAATGTTCCCTGAAGGTGTGAAGGGTTTCCCAAAGGAAAGATCTTCTGGAGGGGAGGCAGAAGAAATGGATGCCTCTGCATCTGAATCGTCATATGCAGTCAGAGGTTGCTGCTCTCTTCAAAATCTCAATAATCAGAATCCTCAAAATCCTGTTCTGTCAGTGTTTAAGGAGAAAGGTCTCTTTTCTTTTTAGTATAAGTGGCCTGACTACCTCTGATAAGGGTGATAAGGTCTTCCGCCATTTTAAGCATTTGAGCTTGGGGTGGTGGAGCAGGAGTAAAATGGCGGCTAGAGGTACTTTTCTTAGGAGTGACCTTGCCTCTGGGCCCAAGAGTATCCAACGGTCTGAGAGAAACGGAAGTCGGAGGACAAGACATCAGTTTTTATGTAGAATCAGTAGTGTAGAAGACATCCTCGGAAGCCGGTGTGTGTCGGGACTCCAGACCCAACCAAGGCAGAGACAAACAAAGGCTAGGAAGGCAAAGAAGATGCGGCATACCGGACTCCGAAAGGGTCTCAGCTGAGGCCTGCAAAGGTACTGAAATGGGCATCAGGGGCTGCAAAGGCAGCTCACTGAATTCCAGAGAGCTGATGAACTGCTTACCGGTAGAGTCGTCGGAAGGCTTAGCCTTGTGTGGTCTGTCTCTACCTTTATCCTTATGTTTTTTCGGAATGTTTATGGATTGTTGGCCGACTGACATTTCGGAATGCTAAGATGAAAGACGAAAATATGGTACAATAAGAGCTCTGTGACAAATGGTTCTTGCATTAGAGTGCACAGAACCGGCAACGGGGGACATTGTGGTCTGGGCCTAAACAAGTGACACAGTATGAATGGATGTCTCGGCGTGGTATTTGCTTTCCACAGGTGAGACAATTGTTAACTTTTTCGGACATCTGTTAGTGCAAGAAAAAAGCATCTCCAACGGGGTACTTAGCTTTAGACCGTTTCAGCTGTAATTCAAACTCTGGTACTGACCGACTGGCAAACTTGCGAACTGCTTCTGCTATGAGCTCCACGGCAAGAAAGACTGATGTAATGGTGTCGGCTGACTTACTTTATAGCACTGATGACCTGATGTCAGACAGCAGCAGAGGCAGGAAAACATTGACTCTGGTATTCGGGCCGCCCAAGGGCTACCACAGCAGGGATAACCCACAGGTAATGACTGCAACAGTAAAACACTAAGAACATCAACCAATAAATTTGGAATCCCACACTCAACAAGATCATAAACTTTGCCAGTCTTTCGCACCGCTTCAGACTGCTTCTAGTCAACTACATATTTTATTTTATTTTACATTTGTTGATTGAGATAGTCCAACTGGATATATGTCCATTTTCAGTGCAGGCCCGGGGAGAAAAGCTCCAAACAAAAAAAAAAACACACTATCATTTATAATATGTGACATTTACAAATGTAGCTAAATTTACAGATAATCATCACATTCATTACATTTTGTTGCATTGCTGTAAACAGAATCATGGTACATTTCAGCTAAGGCTAGCCAGTCATTTAGCTAATTAAATTAAATATGAGAGAAAACTCTCTTTGAAGTTAACAGAGAAAGCAACAGAAAAAGTAGGTAGCTTATACACTCTTTTAGAAGTTAACAGAAAAGTAAACTAGTTCAGCAAGAAAAGAACACTGTCAGGGTAAGGTATCACCTCCCAAAAAAAGCACAAATCCAAAATCAGAAGAGGTTGATACTCCACAACAAATGAAGCAAACCAGATGAATGAAAAGACAAGTCCTTTATTGAATAAGTAAGCGCTTTCACGTTGCTTAGAACGCTTCAGACTTCAACAAACCATAAAAATTTTAATCAACTTATATATAAGTAAAGCACCAATGAAAATCACATTAGCAAGTCACATGCAAGTTACAAAAATACATCATTTCCTTTCCATAAAAATTACATAAAACAAAATATATAAATATGTATATCCTAAAAATTTCATGCTGATAAATGAATAGTAGAAGTAAAATGTTAAAACATGCTAAAACATATATTAGATAATGAAACATATTACTACTGTTTAATGCTTCAAAGGTTTATCTAATAAAAATGGTCTCAACGAAAATTTATCATTAAGACCATGACCTTTATTCGCAGATAGCTTAATTATCCACTTTGCCTCAGCTTTTTCTGTCTTATTGCCAATATTACCAAGTCTTTCTGTCTCTGTTAACTGTCCTATTACTAAAAATCTAAAGGTATGTGTGGTGTCATTTTGTAGTACATGCTTGGCTAGGGCATTCCCTTCATTCTCTCTATGTATAGCATACAAATGCTCTCGTATCCTTTCTCTTAAAGTTCTATTGGTCTTTCCTATATAGAAACAATAAAATTTTATGCAGGATGCTAAATAAATCACATTTCTTGACTTACAATCAGCGTATTCATTAAACTCATATTTAACACCAGTATCTGGATGTATAAAAAATAGAAGTTATGTTCTTACCATAACGTTCCATGTTAGTTGTCTTCTTCTCGCCTTCTTCTTGCTGGATGGGTTCGGAGCCGACCTCGGCCCGACTGCCACTCTAAAAGCTCGAGAGTTGGTTCCACCGGCTCGAGGCTCCCCTTATATCCCACAATGCTAGGCGTGAGTTACCTCAGATCTCGTTTGTGAGCTAGGCCCAGCTAATAATACAACCAGAATAACTGGAAAGAAAGTCCACCTCTATAAACAAAGGGGAAGAGAAAAGGTGACCTAAAGCCTGATCCAGGAAAATATGCACAGCAGAGCATATACCTATAGTAAAGAGGTGGTAGAAAGAGAGGTCACAATCAAACTCCTCTAGGTCTGTCCAGGCCAGGGGGAAGGAGGGTGGGGCCGAAGAAGAAGGCGAGAAGAAGACAACTAACATGGAATGTTATGGTAAGAACATAACTTCTATATGTTAAGTTGTCTATCTCGCCTTCATTCTTGCTGGATGGGACCGGTCCTAGCACCTTGTCCCGGGTGGCCTAACGGAACAGACTCTTGAGAACAGTGGTACCAAAGTTAGCTCTATGTCTGGAAGCTAAATCCAACGTATAATGTGAAATGAAAGTGTGAGGAGTAGCCCAAGTAGCCGCTGCACAAATGGTGTCAATAGGCAGTCTGTCTTGGAAAGCTATAGAAGTAGCCAAAGCTCTGGTGGAATGGGCCTTAGGTTTATTAGGCAGCTTTTGGTGTCTAATTTCATAAACAATGGAAATCAGAGATGTTAGCCATCTAGATAGTGATACCTTGGAAACAGAAAGTCCCTTTCTGCCTTCTGCATAAGAGACAAACAGCTGGTCAGTTTTTCTGAATTGTTTGGTCCTATCCAAATAGTACCTTAACTGACTATGAACATCTAGCCAATGCAATTTTTGTTCAGACCTATTAGAATACCCTGGAAAAAACACAGGGAGGTCAATGCTTTGATTTAGGTTAGACGCAGAGGCCACTTTAGGTAAAAAGGACAGGTTGGTTCGTAAGGATACTCTGTCTTTATGGAACAACAGATAAGGAGGTCGGCAGCTGAGTGCATGAAGTTCTGAAACTCTTCTAGCTGAAGTAATAGCTACGAGAAAGAGAGTTTTCCATGATAGCAATTTTAATGAACAGGAAACTGCAGGTTCGAAAGGGGGGAGAATCAAAGAACTGAGAACTAAATTAAGGTCCCAAGGAGGAGGAGGATTTCTTATAGGAGGTCTGAGTAGAAAAACTCCCTTCAAAAAGGCTTTGCAAAGCTTGTGGGACATAATGGCAGACTCTGAAATGCCCACATGAAAGTTAGATATAGCTGCCAATTGAACTTTGAGAGTAGAAGGAGATGAACCTGCATGAAAGAGTTCAGCTAGAAAATCAAGAACCATATGGATGGGAGCAGTGAAAGGATCTAAGTCCCTTCCTTGAGCCCAATAGGCAAAACGTTTCCACTTACTAAGATAAATTTTTCGAGTGGAAGATTTATGTGAAGCTATTAAAATATCTCTAACAGTGTGAGATATTTGAGAAAGCCTGGCTAGGGTAGGAACTGGAGGAACCAATCAGTGAGGTTCAGAGAGGGGAGGGAGCGATGCAACTGACCCGATTGATGGATCAAAAGATCTGGAACTAGGTCCAGATGCCAAGGTTGCTCCAACAGAAATTGATGTAGAAAGGGGAAACAAACCTGTCGAGGCCAGTAAGGAGCAATGAGGATCAGAGAGGCCTTCTGAGCGATAGCTTTCTGTATCACTTGAGAGATTAGTGGGAAGGGAGGAAATGCATACAGAAGTCCCCGGGGCCAAACTTGGACTAGAGCGTCTCTGCTGGACTGGCCTGGTAACGGGAATAGGGTGAAATAATCTCTGCACTTGCTGTTTTGGGGAGTAGCAAAAAGGTCGCAGCAAAGCTGACCCCACTTGAGAAAAATTTTTCTCGCAATAGAATCTTTCAGAGACCACTCGTGAGGCATGAGGATAGCTCTGCTCAACTTGTCCGCGATTTGATTGGACTTCCCGGGGATGTGCGTTGCTATCAGAAAACGCTGAGAAGAAATCGCCCATTGCCACAGTCTGAGTGCTTCTCGACATAGGGATAGGACCTGGTTCCGCCTTGTTTGTTGATATACCACACTACAGACATATTGTCCGTCTGGATTGCTATCGTTCCCAAGGGAAGAGAGTCTTGAAGGGCTTGCAACGCTAAAAGCACTGCTCTCATCTCTAGAACATTTATGTGCAAGTGGCATTCGTCTGGTCGCCATATGCCCTGGACAGTTCTGCCCTGATAATGCCCCCCCCCACCCGATCAGGGAGGCGTCCGTTGTCAGAGTAACAACCGGAGGGGAAGGAACAAAGGGTCTTCCCAAGAGGAGCTGGGGGGAAGACATCCACCACAGAAGATGATTCTTGCATGTTTGCGTAATCATAATGGTATGAGACATCGGAAGTTGTTGGTATGACCATTGTGTGAAGAGCATCCATTGAAGGATTCTCATGTGGAATCTGGCTAATGGAAGCAGAGGTATGGCCGCCATAATCCCTAATACTTTCAGAACTAACCTGGCTTTGACTCTGTTGTTGCTGAAGAGAAGCGAGACCAGTTTGCGTATGTCTGTTATTCTCTGATCTGTTAGTCTCGCAAACATGTTGACTGTGTCTAGATTTGCGCCTATGAAGGTAATAGCACGACAAGGCGACAAAACAGACTTTTCGCAATTTATTGAGATGCCTAACTTTTGACAAATGCGAAAGGTGTAGTCTCTGGCCATTAGAAGAAGATGCTTGGTGGGAGCTGTGAGGAGCCAGTCGTCCAAATATGGAGACACCTGGAATCCTTGACGCCTCAGGTGAGAAGCTACCACTGCCATGCATTTGGTAAACACCCGGGGGGCAGTGGTGAGTCCAATGGGCAGGGCTCTGAATTGAAAATGACTGGTTCCCAGCCTGAAGCGGAGGAATCTTCTGGAGCGTCTGTTCATTTTTATATGATAGTACGCATCCTGAAGGTCTATAGAGCACATCCAGTTTTTTCTTCCCAATAGGGGAAGGATGGACTGTAGTGTGACCATCCGAAATCTTGTTTTCTTGACAGACTTGTTCAAGATACTGAGATCCAAAATTGGTCTCCAGTCCCCTGTTTTCTTTGGAACTAAAAAGAACCTGGAGTAGATTCCGGATCCTTGGGTCTGCTGGAACTGGCTGAATTGCTCTTTTTGTAAGTAGCTTTGAAATTTCCAAAGCTGCAAGATCCCTTTGAGTGGGTGGAACATCTGGAAGGGATTTTTTTGACTGGTTTGGAATGCGAACGAAGGGAATGGAATAGCCTTCGGAAATGATGGACTGTACCCACTTGTCTTGAGTTAAGGATAGCCAGGCTTCTGGGTACAGTGACAATCTTCCCCCGACTGCCTCCGAAGGTGGACAGTCGGGCAACACCTCAGGGATGCTGAAAGGGCTTATCGGAGAAAGTTTCTCGATTGCCCTGGTTCTGCGGACCCCCCTGCCTCTAGGGCGACGTCTACCATTGTTGTTCCCCCCTCTGCCTCTGGTGGGGAACCGACCCTGTGCGTCAGGCGAAGTCCCTTGAGATTGTTTGCGGAACCACATTTTCCCACTTTTCTGGCCTTTGGGGTAAGGCCTAGAAGGAGTAGAAAAACGGACTCCGACGGCAGAAAGAGTCTTGCCATCCGTCTCACACCTAGTCAAGGTTTCTTTCACTTGGACCAAAAAGAGATGATCCATCAAACGGGGAATTAGTGAACGACGTTTTAATGGGGTCCGCAAAGTTGCATAGCCGCATCCAGGCATGCCGATGTAAGGCCACACCTGTCCCTGCGGCCCTGCTCGCTCCATCAGCCGCATACGAAAGGAGGCGCATGGAGGAGTTAGCTATAGAGTTCAGGGTAGCCAGCTGAGTGTTCATCTTGTCCTGAAAACCCGCAGCTGTAGGATCCTTCAACATGTCACTCCCTTCTTTGATCAAATCCCTTTGAAGACGAGTAAAATGGCATAGGTTGTTCAGCGAACGCATTGCAAAGGTCGCTGACGAGAACATCCGCTTCCCGTACCTGTCCATAGACCTAGATTCCTTGTTAGGTGGATGGACAGGCACTGAAGGATCAGCTAGTTCCTTCTTAGTGGCAGCAGCTACCACCATAGCATCCACAGAAACTCCCTTGGTCAGAAATTGTTTATCTGCTGGTGCCGTGATAAATTTTGAGGGTCTCCTGGGGGTGGGGTCCACTGAATCAGGAGCCGTCCATGCCTTTTTTGCTACCACCTGCATGAGGGGGTCAAAGGGGGGGGACACCCAGGAGGTGGAAGGGCGAGAGCCAAACGCCTCAAGATACACAGATTCATCCTCCGAAGGGCTGAGGGCTGGGCAATTTCCCCTCTGTTTGAGGATTTCTAGAATGTCTGCAAAGGAGACATCTTCAGAAGGGGAATGGGGGGAACCCTCGGAATCCTCTAAATCTGTGTCAGAGGTGACGGACTCAGGTGAGTCTATGTGTTTCCTCTTACACTTTCTCTTCCAAGGGGGCTCTTCTGCCAATTCAGGAGAGGCCTCGGAAGAGGATGAGATCCCCACAGGGGATTCCTGAGGAGCTGGCTCTCTGCGGTCTGGGATGAGGGAGTGAGTAGACATGACCTGAGGCACCGAAGAGGGAGGGGCGGACGGAGCCGACTGTGGAGTTGAACCAGGTTCCAACACGCTCCGCATGACCTCGAACGCACCCCTGTCAGGCAGAGCCAGAGGCCCCCGCTCCGAAAAGCTGAGGACCCCCCTCGGCACCGACAGTGATGGCTCCGAGGCCGATGTCGGAGCCGAACTCACCAGCGCCGAAGCACCGAGAGGGAGAGCAGGGTCGGACAAGGGTCCGATGCCACTCACCCCCTCGGAGCCGACGAGGGAAGTCCGGCGCCAAGATTCTTCTAAGGAAGAAATCGGAGCCGACGACGGAGCCGAAGACATTTGTATCGGCTCCGACGCTACCACAGTCTCGGTTCCGAAACGCCCCGGCTCCGAGCTCAAGGGAGTCGGAGGAGGAACATAATGAGGGACAGGGTCAGGCATAGACTGATGAGTCGGGCTCTGAAGCATTTGGGCCAGTGCCTCGGACTTAAGTCGACTCACTACCCTCTGAAGGTCATGGTCCGAAAGCCTTGATGACCTAGAGGAGTGAGATCTATGGCTCCGTTCAGACAGCAAGGGAGATGCTGGAGCCGAATGAACGGAGCCAAGGGACGGTGACCTGGACCTCTTTCTAGATGTCGGCTCCGATGGTCTAGTCGGAGCCGACACAGGAATTTCCAATGCCTCGGCTCCAGCCGGAGCCGAGGAAACCACAGAAGCTGCAGTCTGAGACTCATCGGCTCCAGCCGGAGCCGATGTAGGAGGAGGTTTCGAAGCCTTAGGCCTCGACTCAGAAGCTGGAGCCGAGGACCTAGAAGCCTTAGAGGGTTTGCCCGAAGTAACAGTAAGGGAACCCTCAGGCTTAAGTAAACCTCTCAAAATAAGTTTATTTTTTCTTTCCTGCAGGACTCTGGGGCTGAAGCCATGGCATACAGCACAAGAGTCCTGCAGGTGTAAAGGTCCCAGGCAATAAACACAAGAAGTGTGACAGTCTGTCAGAGACATTTTCTGACAGCACGAGTCACACTTCTTGAAGCCTGAGACCTTTGAATCCTTGGACATTATCAAGGAACCGAAAGTGTAACCACCACACAGAACACACCCACACCGATTACACTATGAGAAAGTTAAACTAAGTTAAACTAATAAAAATTAGTTAGTTAGTTTAGGTATTTAAATATCCCTACCAAAACACAAACACTCCACTAGGGATAGCAGGGCCCGAAGGCCTAAGGAAAGAACTTATAAGTTCTTGAGGGAAAAAAAGGGAAATAATGGAAGAAAGGGATAAATTCCACTAAACTAAGGGAAATATGAGAAATTAAGTTAAAAAAGGGGATTTAAACTAGTTCAAATAGACTAATTCAATAAACTGACCTGAGCCGGTAGAAAAACAACACCTCGATCGCTGTAGCGGCAAACGAGATCTGAGGTAACTCACGCCTAGCATTGTGGGATATAAGGGGAGCCTCGAGCCGGTGGAACCAACTCTCGAGCTTTTAGAGTGGCCGAGTCGGAGCCGAGGTCGGCTCCGAACCCATCCAGCAAGCATGAAGGCGAGATAGACAACTTAACATCATTAGATTTCATTATAATATATACACTGGTTGCAAGAGCGACATGCAAATGTACCCTTTCTCTCAGAGGAGATCTTATTTTTAGGCACTCTCTCATAACAAAGCATACGTTTTAAAGATTTAGTATTCTTATAGCTAAAAGATGGTTTTTCACCCACTAAGTCTTTTATACCATCATCTAACTGTAAAATATTCCAATGTCTCTTAATAATGTTGACAATAGAAGTATTATTGTTAGTAAAGGGTATCACTAGTCTCCTCTTATCATTATTCCTCACTATAGGTCTCTCATCTATACTGCCTTGTTTTTTAATAAAAGGACGTCCTAGATGTGTACGTTCAAAAGTATCCAATGAACGCATATCTCTATTGCAATAGCCTCTATGTCTAAAATCACTTTCTATAGTTTTTAATGCATCAGAAAAAAACAAATCATCACTAGTTATGTTAGAAAAACGTTTCACCTGATTATTTACAATGTTTTTGTGTATATGGGGGGGATGCATGCTACTTCTGTGAAGAATAGCATTCTTCCTACATACCTTCCTAAATACTTCTGTTTCTAGAGTATTGTCTTTTTTCATCAATGTCACATCTAAAAAATCAATTGTATTTTGTGAATACATTTCAGGCAACCTAAGAAATGTGGTAGTTCCATTAATATATAGAACAAACTCCTTCAGGAGCTCTAATGTGCCTCCCCAAATTAAAAAAAGGTCATCCACAAAACGTTTATAATATTTTATAGAAGTGGAGTAAGCCAAATGTTCTAAAACATACGTATTCTCCCAATATGCTAACACAAGGTTAGCATAAGAGTTTGCACAAGATGTGCCCATAGCTACTCCTTTAATTTGAAGGAAGTATTCATTATTAAAGGTAAAAACATTGTGACAAAGAACCATTTCTAACAACATTGTGAGTTTAATAACTTGATTGTTGCTAAGTCCTTTGTTTAACAAATATAACCTTAAGAAATCTATCCCTACATCATTGGGTATGCAGGTGAAAAGAGAGACAACATCTAGTGTTACCATATAATCTGTAGTTTCTAGAATATTGTTCTCATTGAAAGGTGCTAGTGTTTCCAAAAATTGTTTCGTATCACGTAATATAGATCTAGTAGATTCCACGACTGGTCTCAAGTTTTTTTCTAGAAAAATAGATATTGTCTCAGTTAACCAGCCTCTGCCAGATACTAATGGTCTAAGTGGAGGATTATGTGTAGTCTTATGTACCTTAGGTAAACCTCTAATTACTGGTATCACAGGTTTCTCTATCAAAAAATATTTGTACAGTTCATCATCAATAATCCCACACATCAACATGTCATATAAATCTGCATGTACTGTTTTTATTAATTTATTTAAATCTGACATGCTCAACCTCTTATAAGTAGTAGTATCTGAAAGCATTTCTAACATAGTATCATGGTAGTAGCCGGTATCTAGAAGCACTGTAGCTCCCCCTTTATCAGCTTGTCGAATGACTATACTAGTATTGTTCTTTAAATCATGAAGAGCTAATTTCTCTTCCTTGGTAATATTGTAAAAATCAAGTTTTGTATTGTCAGATTCAAAAAACTTCAACAAATCATCACTGCAAGCTCTTTCAAAACTTTCCAATAAAGGATGTATGGCAGGCAAAGGTGGGGGTACTATTATAATGGACCAAATGATATACGAAGCGAAGATGATGGAACTCTTGAGTGATGATACAAAATATATCAGAGCTTCACTAAATGAGGTAAATATTGGTAATAGGAAGGTGGCCATGGTACTATATGATATGTTGTTGGAAGGGTCTATCGATATGCACACGTTTAAGTTTTTAGAGGCGGAAAAACCGTTGACCCCCACCATATTTGGCATACCTAAGGTCCACAAGAACATCAATGACCCACCAATGAGACCCATTGTTGCTTCAGCTAATTCTGTGACAACACCTATAGCAAAATGGCTTGATAAGAAATTAAAGGTTATGTCATTATCAGGCAATGCTGTTGTCAAAGATTCATGGTCGTTATTGGCTAATTTAACATCGGAAGCATTTTCAAAAGAGGTTATGTTTATAACCATAGATATAGTGGATTTGTTCTCTTCCATCCCCCATGGGGAGGGCATGAAGTGGTTTGAGCAAGCCCTTTTGGATTTCGGCAAGTTTAACAATAATGATTTTTATTTAATTATGACCCTTATGGACTTGGTACTCAGTAATAATTTTATTTTTTATGAAGGTGAGTTCATCAAACAGGTGCAAGGTATAGCTATGGGTGCTAGATGCGCCCCAACCTATGTCAATATTATCTTAAGCGCATGGGAAGATAAATATATCATCAATTCCCCATTTAAACACTGTTGGAATTTATATCAATGCTTTTTAGATGATATGTGTTTTCTATGGATAGGTTCTGAGGAACAATTCAAACTATTTTTTGACTATATTTCACAATCAACTGACTTTCTGAAATTCACGTTCCAGATGAATAAAATAGCCCTTACCTATTTAGACATTTTTGTTGGTAAAGAAGAAAGTGGTTTTTATTCAAGAATTTTTAGAAAAGATACATTTTCAAACTCATATTTGTCTTACTATAGTGCCCATCCACAATATCAGAAGAAAAGTGTGGTAAAAGGGCAGTATGTGAGAGCTAGCCGTATGACATCTAGGGATGTGGATTTTGATGAGGAATGTGCATTTTTATACAATATATTCAGGGAACGTAATTACCCATCAGACCTTATTGAAGCGATTTCAGAAGTAAAACAAGGTAGAGCAACCAAATTTAAACCTATTTTAGGTCTAGGTAGTGAATGGTTTGGCAACCAACAACAGAAAAAACTGAGGCAGATGGAAATTTGATTATTGATTTCAGTGGCCAAGCGGGGAAAATCAGGAAAATGTTGGAAGAGGAATAGGCAAGGTTTGATAAATTTTCGGATTTAAGATGCCTATTCCAACAACCATTGAAATTCACCTATAGAAAAGGGAGATGTATTAAATCAATACTAGAAAGTAATAAACAGAAGGGTGCAATTAGATCTGGTAAAATAGGTACGAATAAATGTGGAAGATGATGTCCTTCATGGATGCATCTGCAGTCATAACAAATGGGTTGTCCTGTCGTCAGGCAGCCCTTCGGTCGGCCGGATTCCAAAGTCTGGGTCCGGCTTCGGCTGATGTCGCACTTCACCCGACGTCATCTCTGCTGGTCTTCGGGTATAAAGGCATCAGCCGACGCCATTTTCCTCAGTCTTTCTTGCCGCGTGGCGCCCGAAGCAGAAGCTGTTCGCAAGTGCCGTACGAATAAATGTGGAAGATGTTCCCAATGCCCATATATTTTGGTAAAAAATACATTATATATCCCTAGCAGGGATTTTTTTTATAGAGAGTAAATGTTTCGCAAATTGTGATACGATGGTCATTGTTTATATTGCAATATGTAGGGTCTGTGAAGCTTTTTACGTTGGTAAATCAGAGAGAAAACTCAAAAATAGAGTTTATGAACACATTTATGAGATAAGAACAAATTGTGTCAGAAATGCATTATATAGACATAAAGTAAGTTGTACATAGGCAACATACAACTTCTTTGTGTTGGAAGTGGTAGATAAGGATGTCAGAGGGGGCCCGTGGGAAACTTCAATTGAATATAAAGAGCTAATTTGGCAAATTATTCTTGAAGCAAATAGACCCCCTGGGCTCAATGACATCATTTCTATCGCTCCAGTTTTGAAGATGAGGGCAGCAAAATTATAAAATTATAATGTTATTATAATATTGTAATGTTATTATACGCCCTATCTTTCTTCACCATTATTTCCTAAATATGGCCTAAAATGTCATAATTATGGTAATATGTTAACTTGTATAATTTTAAATGTCTTATGCATATCTTTACACATACCTTCCTATGTACAAATATATGGGTTTATGGTCATTATTTGCCTTTTTTAAATTTAGATTTTATATTTTGCATTTTTATATTTCATGGATAATTGGGTGGAAGTAATAGATTGTATATTTATTATTATAAAAGTATTTTTTAGAAAGTATAATTGTATGCATATTATGTGTTTTTAACTTCAGGTTTGTGTCACTTACAACACCAGATGGCGCCAGAGTTTAATATATAATATAAATTAATATGAATTGAATATAAATTGAATTTTATTTTCTATTATAAATGATGAAATGAATTGAGTAGTTAGAAAATTTTGTAACGTGTGTATGTAAAATTTATAAAATTTATATAATATAAAGTATTTTTATAAATTTAGGTAATGAATATTTTATAAAATGAGTTTGGTATAGCTGAAAGTATTTTCAGGTATTCAAGAGTTAAAAATTTCAAATGGGTTAAATATCCTAGTTGATTAATTAATTAAGGGCATACTTTTAGAATAAAAGGGAGTGGTTCTTCTTTTAATTTATTTGTCCTGGATTTTCTGAAGAAGAACACGAATCGAAAACGCACTTGTATGTGTGGCGTTAATATTTGGACTATCTCTTTGTGGAATAAATTGTTCGAAGTTTTGCAGAGGCTGGACCCGATTTCCTTCAAGTGTGGTATTTTATTCAAGTTTTATTTTACACTTGAATCCTTTTCTCTATTTTTCGTGTATTGCTAAGCAACGTGAAAGCGCTTACTTATTCGAATAAAGGACTTGTCTTTTCATTCATCTGGTTTGCTTCATTTGTTGTGGAGTATCAACCTCTTCTGATTTTAGAAAAGTAAACTAGTTTATACAGGTATGGTGATTAGTACTCTGAGAAAGTTGAGGTAGTTGACACTGTGATTTAAGGTATTGCTTCAATTTGCTTTTAAATAATGTTGTAGAGGTAATGGTGGTTAGGTCTTTTGGGAAGGAGTTCCAGGTTTTGCCCACAGTATTGGTGAACAAGGAGTCACCAGCCAAATTGTTAGCTTCACCTATTTGTACAAGTAGTTTATTTGATGAGCGTAGGGTCTTGAGGTTGTTATAGGGGGGTGATTAGGTTAGTAAGTATTGGTGTGTTAGGTTGGTACAGGATCTTGTGGGCAACTGTTAACTGGTTAATCAGTATTATATTTGGCAGTTCTAGACGTTTAAGAGCATCACAATGATGGGCTCTGAAGGCAGACCCAGTTGCAAATCTGGCAATATTGTTGTAGGAGATTGCTAGCTTGTTGAGATTGTTTTTACATAGTTTCCTATATATAAGCAAGGCATAGAGAAGGGTAGAGATTAAGTGGGTACCGACTATGGCTGTTCTGGCTAGTGGAGTCAAAAAGGATTTAATCCATGTATAGGGATCCTAATTTTTTGTTGACTGTTTTTATAGTACTATTAATATGGGAATCAAAGGTAAGGTTGTTGCCAATTAGGACCTCAAGAAGTTTAGTAGTACAAACAGGAGCTATAATAGTACCATTGCTAGATGTGACAGTAAAATTAAGTGGGGAGGCCCTATGGGTGGGAGTAAATAATAGCAGTTTTGTTTTTTGGGGATTCAGAATGAGGCACCAATGTAGAAGCCATTTTTCGACTGTGTTAAACACATTTTGGGTTAGGGACTGTATGTCAGATGGTGAGGTGGCAGAGCATATTAACGTGGAATCATCCGCGTATTGGATGCAAGTAGCTTGAGGTATAACGGAATATAGGTCATTTATAAAAATAGAGAATAGGAGAGGGCCTAATATGGAGCCTTAAGGAACACCAAGGGCAATTGAGAGGGGGGAGGATAAGGTGTTCTCCCATAGGACAGCCTGCTGTCTATTGTCCAAGTATGATTGGAACCATTGAATAGCCAAGTGTCTCGAGACAGGTTTTTGAGTATATTAATGAGTAAGTGGTGGGTAACCATATCGAAGGCTTTCGAAAGATTGATGAAGAGGGCTGAAGATAGAGTGTTGTTGTTTCGATTCTTATTAATACAGTCAGTGAAAGATAAGAGAGCTGAGGTGGTGCTATGAAATGGTCTAAAATCATGTTGGCAGTTGGCTAGTAATTTGTTTTCTATAAGGTGGTTTAACAGTTGCTTATGAATGCATTTCTCCATGATCATTGCCAGTGGGGATAATGTGGCTATAGGTCTATAATTTGATAATTCGTTAGGAGTTACCATCCTTATGCAAGGGATAATATGTGAAATATTCCAGAGTAATGGGATAGTTCCTTCAGTAATTGTTCTATTAATCAGGATGGAAATTGAGAAGGCTATGGCTTTTGCAGCTTTTTGCAGGTATTCTGCAGGTAATAGGTTTGCAGAGAGGGTGGTAGGTTTAAGCTTATGTAAAAGGGTACAGACAAGGGATGTAGGAACAGGTTGAAAGTGAAGTGATGGGGGTGCATTAGTGATGGAGGTGGTTGATGTTGATGTGTCAGGGGATAGCTGATTGGCAAGAGATTGAATGGTCTCTGTGAAAAAAAGTGTTAAAGGTATTGGCTATTTGCTTGGGATTATCGTGATCAAAGCCTAAAGGGATGGGTATGACCGAGCGACCTGGGTGTAAGAGTTTAATGCCTGACCAGAATTTTTGTGGTTTATTTTGGTGGGTTTGTTGGAGCTGAAAGTAGAAATTTATTTTGTCCAACAATATGGCTTTTTTGTTTCATTTCTAAGCTGTCTAAACTTTAATTGATTTACAGGGTTTTTAGTACAATGCCAGTTTGCCTACAGTTTGTTTCTAAGGAGGATTTTTTGTTTGGTAGTTTTTGAGAGCCATGGGGCTGGTTTAGTCCTGGCTCTAATTGTACGTGTTGGAGCGTGGTAGTCTAAAATAGCTAGGAATTTTGAATTGAAAGTATTTTACTGCTTCCTCTAGAGGTAGGTTTTTCAGGGGTGACCAATCACATGCCAAAAGCTTTTGTTGAAAGCTGTCCGGGTTAAAATTCTTGTTGGTCCTTATTGTCCTACAGGTCGTTGGGTTTGGAATGTGACTCTTGTATCTGATTATGGAAGGTCAGTGAATGGTCGCTTATATCTTTGGGGAGGGTTCCTACTTTGTAAGTTTGCTGGTGACTGTTTATGAGAATCCAATCTAAGGTACTTCCCTTGCCATTAAGTTTACTGGTCCTTGTAGGGGATGTAATAGTTTGAGTAAAACCATATAGGTTAATATGAGTAGGTGGCTGTTCTGAGGAACAGCTCCTCCAGTTGATATTAAAGTCGCCAAGCACTATGGTTTCTTGTGGGTAGGTGCTAGATAGCCAACTAATGATATCCTCTAGGGTGCCAGAGTTATTTCCTGGGGGAAGATAAGCACAGATGATGTAGATGGATTTACGTGTATTAAGTTGTAATTTGGAAATAAGGATTTCAGCCTTACTTGTTAGTAGAGGTTGAGAATCTATAGGGATCACCTGTAATCCAGACTTATATAGAATAGTTACTCCCCCACCCTTCTTAGCTTTATGGTCTGGCCTCAAGATATTGTAGCCAGGTGGAATAATCTCATTATCTTGTGTTGCATTTTTGAGCCATGTTTCAGTAAGATATAGGATGTCAAATGAATGTACATCCATGAGTGCATGTAGGTGGGCAACTTTATTATTCATGCTCCGAATATTGAGATGAGCTATCAAGAGTGAGTTAGAGGGTCTTGCGAGCAATTGTGTGTTTGCAGGAGATGGGGTGTGGGGCAATCTAATTGTGGTAGAATTTGGTCCAGGGTTTGGGTGGATATCACCATCTGTTAAGGGGTGAACTTGTAGTCTCATTGTAAGTTTTAAGAGTCTGCATGTTAGATCGCGGAATTTCCTAATTCTTGGGAATGTAGAATTTAATGTGAGGCTATCTATGATACTTAGCTGGTAGGTAGTTTGTTGTGCTGGGTGTATATGTATTGCTAAGAGGGACTTTAAGTACTGGCGTAGAGGTTTGTCTTATGGAGTATTGAAATCCTAGGCAGTTAAGGTATTCATAGAACGTAAGTAGGTAAAGTATACAAAGGAAAGGTAGGAGTAGAATTAAGAGAAGGACCTTAGGGAGTGGTGAGCTAGATGTAGGTAGCATAATGAGGTAGTAGCTGTAGGTTAGTATATAGGGTATGTTCTAAGTGCAGTCTGTGTGTAACACAATGGTAGTGGGTTATATCTCTTTAAGGAGGTGGGTACTGTGAGTAATTGTGTGGATGGGGGTGTAGTTAGGGAGGATAAATGTAGAGGTACTGGAGGGTGGGTGGAAATTGGGGGAGGGTAGAGGAGTGGAATGAGCCTACAGGGAGAACGGAGCGGGTAGAGCCAGTGAAGAACTAAACCCTAGGAGAACAATTAGTGGAGTGTTGACTGCTAAGGTAAGTTTGGGGAGAGATTTTTGGGAGGGTTGATTAAGAGATATACAGTGTAAGGTAGAAGGATAGAGTGGGGTTGCAGGAGAGATAAATGTAGGAAGAACTGGATGCCTGAGAATTACATGTTAAGATAGTAAGATGCGTGTCCAAGGAGATTAGTCACGGAAAGAGTGACACGTACTGGTCAATAGGATATATTGCAATCATGGCTCTCGTAGGGGCTAGCAGGTCAAGAAGTCAAAGAAGGGAAAAGATAGGAGAAATATATACAGAGCCAATAAGAGGGGAAGGTATGGTAGTTGGGAGAGGAGATGGATTTTGGCTGCTGACCATCCTGGCTAGGGAGTGTACATTAAACCTGCAATTTATTTCCAGTTATCATTTTAGACAAGTCTATTCATTACATACAATATTCTAGTAGACATACTTTCTTGTTTCCTTGAGGGCATGATGCTCAGGGAGAGGTTTGGCTTTATTCTTAGCCCCTAGTTTTAGGTAAATATAAGATTCTTGGGCTTCAGACAGGGCAAGTTCCCAATTCCTAATACAGGACAGGCAGGTTAGAGAGCTGGTTACATAAAGTAGAACAGAAAAAAAATTGGTAAAGAAAACAGAAGGGTTTTGGCCACACTTACTTCTATAACAGTTAAAATATGCTAGAATACATAAACCCAATTAGCCAGGTAAATGTATTTCTAAATGTTCTAAATAGCTAGTAAAGTTAAGGATCCTAGGCAGATGCAAATCTCAAGTTTAACAATACTTATTAGGTTCAGATAGACTCAGTATAATCACAGCTATACAGTATTTTAAAAAAACACAGCTATATAATTCAACAAACACAGCAGCTCAAAGACTCTCTGAACAAGGAGATAGTGCTTTGGATATGCCGCTTTACATCAGTTTTAATGTACTAAGGCAGTCTAGTTAGTTCAGAATGTGGTTTTAAAACATTAGAGCACTAAAGTACTTTAGTAGGTACTGCACGTGGCTTCACAGGATCTCTAAACCTACCTAGCATCTGTGGAAAATTGAACCGATTTGGCTTTTGAACTTGTTCAGCTTCCAAAGAATCAGACTAGATGGAGTCAGGGTATTCATTATTGTCTGCATCAGAGTCCTCCTCAAAGTCTGCAGCCACAGACTGATCTCTAAAGAAGGTAGCCACACAGTCATTCCTCATAGGAGCATAGTCTCCAAGATTATCTGACTGTGAAAGACTCTTAGCTACGGAAACCTCATCAGTCTTCTACATGGTACTAACCTGATTATCTGTAATGTGGTGAAGTTTCTTTCTTCTTACTGTGAAGTACACTAGTGCCCAAAATATACAGAGAATGTATTATGTCTGGTGAGGGGGTGTCTTACCCCAGACTTATCCTGCACCTAAAGGATTTTTTAGGAAACGGGTACTGGAACAGCCGTGGAGGATATGTCTGACCTCCATACCATACACCACAGTGCAAGCTTACACTAGAGGGTGGAGCCAATGGGGAGGGGTCTGCAGACCAGCTTAAAGCAACAACAGGTTCACAAACTAAGCTGAGGCAGATTTTTCATTTTTCTTCTTTTTAGGTGCAAATGTATTTGCTGGGGGGGGGGGCAATATATCAAGATCCATCAAGTCAGAGGAAAAACATCAGCCAGAATAATGCACTGGCACCATTAAGGGCTAACTAAGGATAGTTATAATAGAAAATACTATGATCCCACACAGCAAATAGGGCTGAACTGCAAAACTTAGCAAAAACAGCTAAAATGTGCTAAGTTTTGTTCTACACACAACACAGTGTATTCACAGTACCAAGTAAAATTCACTTGCCCAAATAGTACCAAAAATCAAATATATGCCCCTAAATCAAATAGAAGCCTTTTAAAACAGCATAAATAAGTAGGAGATTCCCTTGAGATAAATGAAAAATTCTCCACAGAGAATGCAAATAAAGTAATTAGCAGTAAAATATCAATTTAACAAAGAAGGCTTAGGCAGTGTAAAATCAGTAGTAAATATATAATTGACAAAAGTGAAAAAAATAGAAAATGTTCCTGTCAGAGCAAAATGAAACAGAAAAAGGTGCAATTAAATTGCAATTCTACATGCACGAGGCAGCCCCTGAAGTTATGGTGTCGGATGAACACTAGTTTACCAATGCAAGCATTAAAACACTTTAGAAAAGCCCCATAACTGCTTAAAAGCAGTATTAAACATACAAGCTACACACATGTTCACTTTATTTTTTTTTTAATAAAGCAAAGAAAATCAAAATACATAAAAGAGAGAGAGAAAGGGAAGTTTCCAAAGCTATCTTATCCAAGTCTGAAAGCTGTAATCCAAGAGCGTAAGCTGCTGAAAAGATTCAACTATACGATTCCTACAGCTGGCACTAAGTGACTTCCTGTGATAGCATTTAGGCTTTCACTGATGAGTGGGGCTTAGACAGTCCTCTGTTATAGGAAGTCAGAGGAAGGAATTCTGAGTTCTGGAAAGATAACAGTGTGGGTTTAGGCAGGCAAATAACTCGCATGCAACTCAAGAAGTGTGAATTGTGAACATCTGTACTGTGTTCATCATTATTATCAGTGCTACAGTAGCCTTAGCTATATGGGTAAGATCACCATAGCTTTAACTGGCTTGGGAGGCGAAGGATGAGGGTCCAAGGCCCCCCTGGAAATTGTCTTATAAAAGCCTGTGTTAGACCTGGAGAAGGAACTTGGCTTATAGTTCTGTGTAAAGGTATGCATAGGAGGACAAAGTTGTAGCATCTACAATACAATTCTTTCCCAAAAAGTCAAAGAAGAAGCAAAGGCCCAGGTAGAATGAGCTTTGACAATGCCTGGAAATGCCTTGTTGTGGTGGACATAACAAAAGGTAACAGCATGACACAACCCTTTGGAAATATACTATCACAAAATAATGACCTGTCCAGAAGTAATCTAAGGTATGGAATAATCTTTTCCCCCATTTTTAGGTTCTAGAAAAGAAAGGAAAGTAAGATGGATAGCTTGGCTCAAGGTAAACTCAAGATATCAATTTAGGCATAAAATGAAAGATTAGTTCGAGAAAATTATCTTTATGGAAAAGGAGATAAGTCTGCTCCACCATAAGAGCTTGCAACTCATACTTTTCTTACAGAAATCAGATCAATCAACACTGTTTTCCATGTTAAAACCCTCAGGTCAGTCTGATGAGCTGGTTCCCACGGAGCAAGACTTAGTTTTTCCAAAACAAAAAAAAGTTATTTACTCTCAATAACATTCCATGTTTGTTGTCCATAATCTCGTCTTCATTCTTGACAGTTGGGTTCAGAAAACTTTGCCTAATACTAAAGCTCCAGAGCTTCCACTGGCTCAAGGCTATACCCCTATCCCATGATGCCTGGCGAGAGTTTCCCAGATCTTGTTTGCAAATACTAAAGAGTAATCAAAAACATAAGGTAGTCATATCATTCCTTAGCCCATGTGTCATGAAGTGAGAAGGGAATCAGAAAACTCATGACCAATTCCAGAAACTTTCCTCTCGATCCTACAGGTAGGGGGAAAGGAGGGTGGGATGTAAGAATGAAGGCGAGATTATGGACAACAAACATGGAATGTTATGGTGAGTACATAACTTGTGTGTGTTATGTTGTCCCATCTCGCCTTCATTCTTGACCGTTGGGACAGAATCCCAGCACCTTCTTTCTCAGGTGGCTCAAGGGAATTAATTTTTCAGAATAGTGGAACCAAAGAAATTAGAAGTTATGTACTCACCATAACGTTCCATCTGAGTAGGTGTATTCATTTGTCTGCAACCTGTGGGTTATGGATCCGATATCGGATCCGAACCGGCATGGTTTACCAGCTATGGATCCAAGCTCTCAGCTCCTCCCCTCACCCATAATGCCCTGCTCTACCCTCATGACCTCAGATCGAGTTTGCCAACAGCAAGAACACCCTGAAAAGGGTAACACATAATATGCAGGAAACTGAAAGGCCAGGGGGATAGGAGGGCGGGATGGTTGCAGACAAATGAATACACCTACTCAGATGGAACGTTATGGTGAGTACATAACTTCTAAATCTGAAGTAGGAGATTCATTTGTCTGCAACCTGTGGGACAGAGTCCCCAGCTACCTGAATCTTGGGCGGCCATCATGGAAGGATATTCCGGAGCACCGCAGAGCCAAAGGATGCTCTACCCCTAGATGCAAGATCCAACTTGTAGTGGGAAATAAAAGTATGAGATGAAGTCCACGTGGCTGCTGCACAAATATCATCTAGAGGAGTCCTAGCCTTAAAGGCTGCCGAGGTAGATACTGACCGGGTTGAATGGGCGTGTACACCCTCCGGTGCGGGCCTTCCTGAAGCTTGATAAGCCAATAAGATACATTGTGAAATCCAGCGAGACAGAGAGACTTTAGAAATTGGCTTGCCCAAATTAAATTTAGCAAAGGAAATGAACAACTGGTCGGATTGCCTATGACCAGCCGTTCTGTTTAGATAAAATCTAAGTTGCCTGTGAACATCTAAGGAGTGAAGCTTGTATTCACCTTTGTTTTCATATTTAGGAAAGAAAACAGGGAGGTTAATGGATTGATTAATGTTTGCTTCAGAAGCTACTTTAGGAAGAAAGGACGGGTTGGTCCTGAGGTAAACACGGTCCGGATGAAAGACCAAGTAAGGAGGTTTAGCTGACAATGCTTGAAGCTCTGAAACTCTCTTGGCCGATGTAATGGCTACTAAAAAAGCAGTCTTGAAAGACAAGAATTTGAGATCTACCGTAGCCGCTGGTTCAAGGGGGTCAAGGCCTGGAGAACTAAGGAAAGGTCCCAGGGAGGAACCGCTTGTTTTACAAGGGGCCTGAGAAGGAAAGTACCTTTAAGGAAAATTTTACACAACTTGGCTGACATAAGTGGACTAGAGTCATGACCAATGTGATAATGTGAAATTGCCGCAAGCTGTACTTTGACTGTGGAACTGCTGGCACCATCGTTAAAAAGAGTGGTTAAGAAATCAAGCACTAAAGGGAGAGGAACTGTGAAGGGATTCAGGCCTTGCCGCTCCGCCCACAAAGAAAACCGTTTCCACTTGCTGCGGTAGACTTTCCTAGTGGACGGTTTATGAGCTGCCACCAGGATCGCCTTAACAGGGGACGAAATACCGAGTCCTGATCAAGAGTGGAACTGGAGCAGCCAAGCGGTCAGCTTCAGGTTGTCCAGGTTCGGAGGAGATAGGCAGGATGGATGAGATATCAGATCCGAATGGGATCTAGAATCCAAGGAGGATTCACCGAGTGAGACCTTAGGAAGGGGAACCAGATCTGCCGAGGCCAAAACGGAGCAATGAGAATCATTCTGCAACCCACCCGAGAGGCTTTCTGAAGAACTTGGAGCATCAGAGGCAAGGGTGGATAAGCATACAGAAGACCGGGTGGCCAAGCATGCACCAGAGCGTCTCTTGGGGAACCTCCTGGAGGAGGTATCAGAGCGAAAAACTGTCGCACTTGGTGTTTGAGGGGAGGCAAAAGATCGCATGAAGGAGTTCCCCACCGTGCGAATATGCGTTCCGCTACTTGAAAATTGAGAGACCACTCGTAAGGGGTCAGAATGGTGCGACTGAGCTTGTCCGCCAGGATGTTGGACCGACCCGGAATGTGCGTTGCTATTAGAAAGCGGTTGGTGGAGATTGCCCATTCCCAAACTCTCATGGCTTCTCGACAAAGAGGGTAAGACCTCGTTCCCCCTTGCTTGTTGATGTACCAGACAACAGACATGTTGTCCGATTGAATCGCAATTGTTCCCAAGGGAAGAAAGTCCTGAAGTGCTAGCAATGCTAAGAGCACTGCTCTCATCTCTAGAACGTTGATATGCAGTAAGGTCTCTGAATCGTTCCACGTGCCTTGGACGGTCCGGCCCGCAAAATGCCCCCCCACCCGAGGTGGGAGGCGTCCGTGGTCACCGTGGCAAGAGGGGTAGAAGCACAAAATGGGCGGCCTCCGTGGAGATCTGGGGAGTGAAGCCACCACAGGAGGGACCGCTTGCAAGCCTTGCTGATCGCAATGGGATGATGCATAGGAAGAGCAAGGTATGACCACTGTACTAAGAGAGTCCACTGGAGGATGCGCATATTGAGCCTGGCGAGAGGAAGAAGTGCTATAGCAGACGCCATGGACCCTAGAGCCCTCAGGACCAACTCCGCCGGAACAGAACTTGAGTGGAGAATGGCCCGCACCTGGAGCTGCAGATTTTGAACTCTGTCCGCAGTGAGGAAGGCTTTTAAACTCCTTGTGTCTAACCTGGCCCCTATAAAATCTAAGAGTTGTGTGGGCGCCAGGTTGGATTTCTTTGTATTTATAGTAATGCCCAGATTGGGAGCAAGATGGAGAAAGGAGTCTCGCGCCAATAGTAGTAGATGCCTTGTTGGGGCGGTAAGGAGCCAGTCGTCCAGGTAGGGGAAGACCTGCATCCCCTGAAGCCTCAGGTGGGCCGCTACCACTGCTAATACTTTGGTGAACACCCTGGGGGCTGTGGTGAGACTAAAAGGGAAGGACCCGGAACTGGTAGTGACTGGCTCCCAGCCGGAAGCGGAGGAACCTCCTGGAGCGCCTGTCCATTAGGATGTGGTAGTACGCATCTTTGAGGTCTATGGAACACATCCAGTGATTTTCTCCCAGAAGGGGGAGAATAGATTGCAGAGTGACCATTCGGAATTTTTCCTTGGGAACTGCCAGGTTCAAGAGAGAAAGGTCTAAAATTGGTCTTAGATCCCCCGTCTTTTTTGGCACTAAAAAGAACCTGGAGTAAAACCCTGATCCGATCTGGTCTGGGGGGACGGGCTGGTTGGCTCTTTTCTTTAGCAGATGGCCAATTTCTGCCAAAGCGGCCTCCCGTTGACCGGGTGGAACGTCTGGGAGGGACTTCAATTTTGTTAAGTGACGAAAAGGGATGCGGTATCCTCTGGATATGATCTGGAGAACCCAGCGGTCTGATGTTATGGACTCCCATGCCGCTAGGTGCCCCGAAAAACGTCCCCTGACTTCCTCCAGAGTGGAGCAGCCGGGCAACCCCTCAGGGTTGCTGCGCGGGCCGTTCAGAGAAGGGTTCTCTGGACCCAAAGTTCCTGGGAGCCCCTCTGCCTCTAGGGCGGCGTCCTCCCTGTCCTCCTCTGCCACGGAAGGACTGGTTGTCCGGAGCAGGCTGGGATTGCTGCCACTTCCGGAACCACATCTTCTTCTGACCCTTTTGGTTCCTAGAATAGGGCCTCTGGGGTGCAGAGAAGCGGATTCCGACGGCAGACAGCGTCTTCCGTCCTTCTCGCTCTGGGTCAAAGTGTCGCGAACGGTTTTGCCAAAGAGGGCAGAACCATCAAAGGGGCGTCGCAAATGACGCTTTGAAGGGCTCAGAGAAATCGCAATGACGGAGCCAGGCCTGACGCCTAGTGACTAGACCTGCCCCCTGCGGCTCTAGCGGCACCTTCCGTAGCATGGGAGAGTAGCCGCATAGAGGTATTGGTAACTGATCTAAGAGTGGCCATGCGGGTGGAGTGCAGCACTTTGTCCTCCTCCGACATGGACTCTGGGGGAGATGCAGCGTATTCTTTAATGAGATCTCGCTGCATCCTAATAACGTGTGCCAGGTAGTTCAGCGCCCTTACCGAGAAGGTCGCTGAACTAAACATCCGCTTCCCCAAGCGGTCCATCATCCGAGACTCCTTGCTCGGGGGATGGACTGAGGGACTCTCCTGAGCAAGTTCCCTCTTGGTGGCCGCCGCCGTCAACATGGCATCTACTGGAGGCCCCTTACTCCAATGGCCACGGTCAGACGGTGGGCTGAGGATCCTGTCGGGCCTCTTGGGGATTGGCTCCACGGTGTCCGGTTCCTTCCACGCCCTGGTGGTAATGAGGTCCACCAGGGGGTCGGCAGGAGGGGACACCCAAGAGGTAGACGGGCCTGCTTCAAATGCCTCCAAGAACACGGACTCGTCCGAGGAAGACTTGGGGGCAGACCACCCCCCCCCCCTTATACGGAGCATTTCCATGATTTCTCCAAATGAGACATCCTCGGGGGGTGACCGTGGGGAGCCTTCCCCTCCTCCAAATCCGTGTCTTCCGTGAGAGACTCGGGGGAGTCAATGTGCCTCCTTTTGCACGTATGCTTGCGAGGAACATCCTCTGGGGGGCTGTCAGAGGACTCCTCGCAAGCAGCAACCTGTTCCAGGGAAACAGCTTGGGGCACAGAAGCGGGCTGTCCCAAGGGCCGGATGGTGGAAGCCTGACCCAGTGCAGAGGGAGCGCGGGACGGAGCCGAAACAAGTGCCGGGGGTCCGGAGACCCTCAACAGGGCCCTCTCCACTACATCAAAGGCCGAAGGGGAGCCGACCTCGACCAAAGGATCCGACAATCGGCTCCCCCTCGGATCCGAAGAGTGGATCGGAGCCGGCTCCGAAGCGCTCGGATCCGAAGGGACAGTGCGCTCTGACACCGACAGCGCCGAAGGAACACTGATCTGCTCGGATCCAGGCTCCGAGAGGTCGGATCCGATGCACTCGAGGGCAGGGTCGGATCCGAAGTACCAAGTACTATCGGCGCCGACCCACCCCCGGCTCCGAAGCTGCTCAGCTCCAACTGCTCTGAACCCGGGTAGCGGGTCGGAGAAGGAGCAATCAGCTTGAAAAAGGGGGTCGAGCTCCCCCCCCAGGGGGGGGGCGGAAGAGCACTCCCATCTGCATCTGGGCCTGGATGAACCTTCTCATCATCCGGTCCAGATCAGCATCCGATAGGCTGTACGTTTTTCTCGACGAGGCTACCGAGGTAGGCCTTGAGTGCCTCGACGGAGATCGGGTCTCCTCCTCCTCAGGTCCCGGTGAAAAACACACTGGAGACCGGAGCCGAGGAGGAGGAGATCGAGCCGACAAGGGAGCCGGGGGAGAAGCCCGCTTGGCTGGCGGGGCCGAAACAGAGGTCTCGGCCCGCCGCTTATGGTGCTTCTCCCTCCGGTCCCTTTTTCTAGCATCCCTCTCCTCCGAACCAGAAGCGGGAGGTTGAGTCCCAGGAGGAGGAGGGGGAGCCGGAGAGGGAATAACCGTGGTGACGGTTACCCCCGAAGGAGCGGAGGTCGGAGCAGAGTCCGGCGGCAAAAGGCCCGCCAAAACAAGCTTGGACCTCCGCTCCTTCAATGCACTGGGGTTGAACCCTGCACAAATGGAACATCCAGATGTGAGGTGTTCAACCCCCAGGCATCTAACACACCGAGTGTGGCCATCAGCTGGGGAAAGCTTATGGCCACACTCGGAGCATTTAGAGAAAATAGCCTTGGGCTGCTCAGACATCCCAAGCTAACAAATAAAAGTTACAATAACTAAGGTAAAGTAACTAAACAAAAATCACTCACAGGCCCAACACACACACTACGCTACCAGCGAGGGGAGGGATATAAATTTTAGATTAAACTCTCAAAAAAAGTAATAATACAAAAGGGAAACCTACACTTTCACACAAATTAACCAAAAATTTTACAAAATTTTACAATTTTAACACTGAATCTATCACTTAGCTGGAGAGCTGGAAAAAACAATCTGGTCACCATGCCTGGCAAACGAGATCTGGGGTCATGAGGGTAGAGCAGGGCATTATGGGTGAGGGGAGGAGCTGAGAGCTTGGATCCATAGCTGGTAAACCATGCCGGTTCGGATCCGATATCGGATCCATAACCCACAGGTTGCAGACAAATGAATCTCCTACTTCAGATGCCCTGTTTCGGGAGGCCATGTCTACTCTGTAATGAGTGATAAAGGAATGAGGATTAACCCATGTGGCTAGAGCACAAATTCAGGTGAGACTTCCGCTAGATTAAAAGGCGGTGGAGGTCGACATAGCACTAGTCAAATGGTCTCGAATTCTCCCTGGTAGCTGCTTTTGCTGAGAGGTATATACATAAGAAATGGTATCTGTAAGCCATTTAGATAAAGTGACCCTTGAAACTGGACCACTGTTCTTGTTATCCAATAAGGAAACAAATAATAGATCAGATTTTCTAAACTCCTTTGTCCTATGTAAATAGAAACGTAATTGTCTATGGACATCCATTTGGTGGAGCTTATACGCTTTGTTGCTATAGTTGGGAAAAGAGACAGGTAAATCAATAGACTAATTTAAGTTGAACTCAGAGCATACTTTGGGCAGAAAAGAAGGATTTGTTCTCAGAGAGACCATCTTTGTGAAAAACCAAACAGGGAGGACAAATAGACAAGAGCTTGAAGTTCTGAAACCCTCCTGGCCGAAGTAATGGCTGTTAAGAAAATTGTCTTCCATGTTAGAAATTTTAGTGGGCAAGACGAAGCTGGTTCAAATGGAGGGAGAATTAACTTAGCAAGTACCAAATTTAGATCCCAAGGAGGTGGTTTTGCATAATCTGAGAGAATATTGGATCCCGTGTCCCCTATGTGGAAGTTTGAAATGGCAGCAAGCTGTACTCGTACAGTGGCTGCAGCTGCATTGATTGAAAATTTCTGCTAAAAATTCAAGAATTGAAGAAATAGTGGCTGTAAAGGGATCTAGATGATTTTTGGCAGCCCAGCAAGAAAACCTTTTCCATTTGCTAGTGTACAGTTTTCTAGTTGTGATCTTGTGCGACGAAACCAGAATGTGTCGTACCGCAGGGGAAATGGTTGGAAGCCTGGCTAAGATGGAAAGTGCAGTAACCAAGCTGTCAGCTTGAGAGCCTGAACAGAGGGGTGGAGCATCCCTAACTGATGAGTCAGAAGGCCCAGAACTGGGTCCAGGATCCAGGGCTCCTCCTGAAGATGGGGCCAAAGGAAAGGGAACCAGATTTGTCAAGGCCAGTATGGAGCAATCAGAATTAGTTTGCAACTCAACGACTTTGCTTTCTGAAGAACTTTGGGAATCAATGGAAATGGGGGAAAGGCATAAAGTAGTCCCAGGGTCCAGTCGTGAACAAGTGCATCCCTTGGTGACTCCCCCGCAGGGGGGATTAGGACAAGGTAGCTGCTGCATTTGGCGTTCATGGAAATGGCAAAGAGGTCACAGCAAGGCTGGCTCCACTTGCGAAAAATTTGGTTCGCCACTTCTTGTTTCAGGGACCACTTGTGAGGCATAAGAATTGCCTGGCTTAACCTGTCCGCTATCACATTGGATTTCCCCGGAATGTGCATTGCAGTCAGAAACCGTTGAGAAGAAATTGCCCATTGCCACATTCTCTGAGCCTCTCGACACAGAGGGTAGGATTTGGTTCTGCCTTGTTTGTTGATGTACCACACCACAGACATATTGTCCATCTGTATTGCAATCATACCTGTTGGGAGAGAGCTCTGGAATGCTTGCAATGCCAGAAACACCGCTCTCATCTCTAAGACATTGATGTGCAAGTGGTATTCATGTTCCTGCCAAATCCCTTCGACGGTCTGTCCCAGATAATGCCCCCCGCCACCCTATCTGGGAAATATACACGTGGTCACTGTAGCTACTGGATGGGGAAGAACAAATGGTCTGCCTATCATCACCTGCGTGGACTGAAGTCACCAGCGTAGGTCCTTCTTGCAGGTATCCATAATGAGAATCTTGTGTGACATGGGCAACTCCTGCATGGACCACTGAGCAGACAGAAGCCACTGTAATACTTCTCATGTGAAAACGTGCCAGTGGGACTAATGTTATAGCAGCTGCTATCGACCCAAAACCTTGAGAAAGTACAGCTGTGTACACTTACCATAAATGTAGATGTTCGAGTGTATTCACTATTGCAGTAATCACATTTGGGTTATCTGCTTGCAGTAGCCCTCAGTCAGCCTGATTAAAGTCTTGGGTCCTGCGTCGGTTGCTGTCCCTTCTTCCATGACATCAGGACGTCAGGGGTATAAAACATGCAGCCGACGCCATTACATCAGTTTTTCTTGCCCCAGATGTCAGGTGCCCCCCCCCTAATGGGAAGCAATTAAATCTATAAATATACAAGGTTATACCTCCAACAAAAAAGAAAATACACCAAAAAGCTTTTGAGCACAGTAAAGGAGAGCAGAGATATAGCCAAAATAAGTAAGGGGGCTGGAGGAAGGGTAGCCAAGACTGCAACAGCAAATACACTAACATCTACATTTATGGTAAGTGTACACAACTGTACTATGTTTGTGTTTCACTGTTGCAGTCATCACATTTGGGTAGACTCCCAGAGCTAAGGATGGGAGGAGGAATTTAGATAGCATTAGGACCAGCTATAAGACCCTGCAAGACTGCAGTGGCAAAGCCAACTCTGGATTTAGAGAAAATTGGCAGATGGTAATGCTTGGTGAAAGTATGCACAGAACTCCAGGTAGCAGCTTCTAGGATGTCCCTGGTAGGGAATGCCTCTGAGAAAGGCTGTAGAGGTAGATGCAGCCCTGGTTGAATGGGGTCTGATCCTCTGTGGGATAGGTTTTCCATGGTGCCTGTAACAGAAATGAATGCAATGGCCTATCCATTTGGAAATGGCCTGCTTTGAAATAGCCTTCCCCTCTGCCCCTGCAGCAAATGCCACCAGCAGTTGTTCAGATTTCCTTTGAGGTTTAGTCCTGTCCAAGTAGAATCTAAGTGGTCTGTGCACATCTAAGGAGTGCAGTATCCATTCACCTTTGTTCTGTAGTTTAGGAAAGAAGGTTGGCAAATGAACGGACTGATTAAGGGCTACACTGGATACCACCTTGGGCACGAAGGAGGGATTGCTCCTGAGGGACACCCTGTCCGCATGAAAGATGATGAAAGGCTCCACTGCCATAAGGGCCTGCAATTCAGATACCCTTCTTGCTGAAGTGATTGCAAAAAGGAAAGCTGTTTTCCAAGAAAGGAAATGTAAGTCTGCAGTAGCAGCTGGCATGAAAAGAGGAAGGGTAAGTGTTTCCAATACAAAGTTAAGGTCCCAGGCTGGAGTTGGAGCTCTCCTGGGTGGTCTTAACTTTTTGGCCCCTCTGAGGAACTGCTTGAGCAGTGGATGAGAGAAGAGGGGAGGTTCTGTGTTATAATGAGCTGAAATGGCTGAGGCGTGAATTTTGGAGGAGGAAAAAGACAGGCCCTTATGAAGCATCTCAGTTAAGTATTGTAAAATCTGAGGTAAATTGGGCACTGCTGCGCTCATCCCTTGAGATTGGTTCCAGGCACAGAATCTTTTCCATTTTTCAGCATAAGATTTTCTACTACTAGGCCTCCTTGCCTCTAAAATTATATCCATCACTGGTTTGCTGAGGGATGGTAAAGGAGAGATTAGGTAATTAGCCAGGCTGCTAGGTTCAGTGTTTGAAGCTGAGGGTGCAGAATCTGGTACTTCTGCTGAGGCAATAGGGTAGGAGTCTGAGGCAGGTGCCATGGGGATGATCACAGTGACACACTGCGCAAGAGGGGGAACCAGTGTTGGATTGGCCAGTCTGGTGCAATCAAAATCATCCTTGGTTTGTCTTGTTTGATTTTTAGTAGAACCTTGGAGAGCAGAGGCAGAGGAGGAAAGGCATAAACTGATAGTTTTTTTCAGCTGAAGGACGGAGCATCCACTTTCCAAGCTTGTTTGTGGGGAGTCCTTGTGCAAAATCTATCCAATTGATAGTTCTGGGGGAAGGCAAAACAGGTCTATATCTGAGCTCCCCCATTTGCTTGTCAAGATGTTGAAAATCCTTGGTTCCAGTTTCCACTCATGTGGGTCCATGTGGTTTCCGCTTAGTTCGTCTGCCAGTGTATTTAGTTTTCCTGGCAGGAACTGAGCTTGTAGATACACTTGGTAGCTCAGGGCTGTGTTCCACAATGCCATGGCTAGTGTGCAGAGGGGGTAAGAATGTGTAACCCCGTGCTTGTTTATGTACCACAGAACAGTGGTGTTGTCAGTCTTTACCATTAATTGTCCTGGAAGAATGTGGTCCTTGAAGGCTGTCCGAGCATTCTGCACAGCTAACATTTCTTTTTGATTGATATGCAGGTGCATTTGACTTTGGTTCCATTTACCATGAATGCACTTCCCTGCCAGGTGAGCCACCCTCATACATAGTCTGACGCGTCTGTTAGAGTTTGGGCTGCAGGGGGTAGTGTGAAATGTAGCCCCTTGTTTTGGTGGCAGGCCTCTGCCCACCAAAGGAACTCTAGGCGTAGGCAATGTATGATAGGTATCATTGCTTCTAGATCCTGAGAATGTTGACACCATAGGCTATTTATATACCATTGTAGTTTCCCCATATGCAGTCTTGCATATGGAATTAGAAGAATACAGGAAGCCATGAACCCCAAGGCTTGTACTGCAGATAGCAAGGTTTTGTGGCTACTTGTTTGAAGTAGGTTGTTAAATGAATTTGATTCCCTGGTGAGAGGAAAGCCATCTGAGAATTTGTATTCAAGCTTGCTCCCAGAAATATAATTTGTTGACAGGGTACCAGGTGTGATTTCTTTTTGTATATGGTATACCCCAGACAAGTTAGTACCCTTTGTGCAAAGGCCAGATGATTCAAAAGTATGTCCTGGCTTTCTGCCTGAATTAGACAATCATCCAGGTATGGGTATATTTGAATATTTCTTTGCCTGCACAATGCAATGACGGAGCTAGGCACTTTGTGAACACCCTGGGTGCAGTAAATAAGCCAAAGGGCAGTGCAGAGAACGGATCGTGCGTATAGTCTGCTTTGAAGCGTAGGTATCTTCTGCAAGATTCCCCGATTGGGATGTGCAGGTATTCTTCCATTAAATCTAGTGTTGCCAACCAGGCGACTTTGCCTAGCATAGGGAGCAACTGAAGAGTCAGCATCTTGAATTTTGGAATCACCAAAAAGGTGTTTAGATTAGACAGGTCCAGTATAGGATGCCATGAATTGTCTTTTCTGAGTACCAGGAAAAGTCTTGAGTAGAAACCTTGTCCCTTTTCCTCTTCTGGTACCAACTGAGTAGCCCCCATGCTTAAGAGAGAAAGTACTTGCTTTTGGGCCTCTGCCCACTGATTTGGGGGTAGATCTGGCCACCCACCTGATGTTGGTAACATGTGGAAGTGAAATCTGTATCCCTGGGACACTATATTTAAAACCCATTTGTCCTGGGTAAGGCGTTCCCAGCTCTTGGCATGAAGAGCAATCTTTCCCCCCAAAGGGACAGTCAGTTGATAAGTGCTTGGAAGTTTTAAAAGGAAGTCATTGAGACAGTTTACCATAGGGGGGGAGTTTTATTACTCCCAGATTTGGAAATTGAGCCCCCCCCCCCCCACCCACCCACTGCTCAGTCCTGTGCATACCCTGGGACTGAAGCCTGGGAGCTCTGCTGGATCTGGGTTTGGACTAAGAAGGTCTGGAAGAGGCAGGAAAGGACCAATTCTTGGAAGGCCAATGCTTACTAAACCTTGGAGGTTGTACTTGTAAAAAATCTTAAACAGTTTGCATAGATTTAGCTTTTTCCTCCATCTTTTTAAGAACTTCTTCTGCCTTGTTGCCAAACAGGCGGTCCTGGTTTAAGGGAGCATCCAGTAATTTTGCTTTAATATGATCTGGCAAGGATTGTTCCTTAAGCCAAGCATGCCTTCTAAGTACAGACCCAGTTACATCAGCCATGCAAGATGCCTCTAGTGAATCAAAACAACATTGCAAAGTATGTTTTCTAACTTGTTCAGCTGAATGCAGTAAATCCTGTAAATCCTTATTTTCAGCACAATCAGGAATCAACATCTTCTGTTTAAGCAATCCAATAATATGCTGCTGATACTTTAACATATGAAACTGGCAGTTTAAGGCCCTAATGGCCAAAGGTGCAGAACTGTATACCTTCTTACCCCATCTATCCAGCGCCCTGGAGTCTCTATCAGAGGGGGTAGGATTTTTGGCAGTAGTAGCTTTAATGCCCTTGGCCCCCTGTGAAATGGTCTCAGGATCCACAGTAAGATTTTTGAAAAGGAACTTGTAAGAGTCAGGAACCCTGTAATATCTAGCAGATTTTCTGGGAGCAGGAGGTAAAGAGTCAGGGGCCAAGCTACAGTCGAAAAGGCATCATCAACAATGTCTAATACAGGAGGTATGGCTAAAGGCCTGTGTTGGGGCAGGAGTAAGAAATCCCGAACCCTCTTTTTAGAATCAGAGAAATCCTGACTTTCCCAACGAAAATGCTCCCAGAGAGTATGCAAGGTTTCACCAAAAGAGAAATTCTATATTGGGGGAGAGGGAATAGAGTCCTTAACATCAGAATCCTAATAGGTAGACAAGGGTAAATCCTGGTCATCAGAGGAAACAGAAAATTCAGGATCCTGGTCAGAAGTATCATAAGCAAACTCAGTCCTAGGTCTCAGAGGGGGGAAGGCTGGATTTCCCTGATTAAAGTAACAAGGCCTTCAGTCATTCTTATAATTTGTTTTTTAGGCATAGAGGACTGACTATGCGGTCTGGGCGTCAGTTTTCTAGGCATGGTTCAAGTTTTAGGCATTGAAGAAGAAGATGGTGTCTGTTTAAAACGCAAGTCAGTAGACCTGAATACACTCTCAGAAGCCGGTGCCTGCACAGCGGCTCCAGACCCATCCAAGGTAGAGACATCCGCAGGTTTGACAGTTGAAGCATCTCAGAAGAGGTCTGCGAATCAGAAGTAGCGGGTATCAGGGGTGGCGAAAGCACCTCACTGAGTACCAGCGAACTGGCGACTGGCTTAGGAGAAGCGTAATCAGCAACTTTGTACCTAGGCGGCCTGTCTCTGTCTTTATCTTTGCGTTTTTTCGGAATGTCGGTAGTCGGGTGGCTTACCGAAGACATAGCAGGATAATTGAACCGAGCACTAAAATATTTAGAAGCGAAAATATACAGACAACGGATAGTTTGTGGTTTAAATAAGGCACAAAACCGACAACGAGGTAAGTCGTGGTCAGGGCCTAGGCAAGGAATACAGTACGAATGAAAATCTTTGAGATATTTTCTTTCCACAAGTAATGCAATTATTTACTTTTACTGACATCGGTTAAGAGCAAAAAAGTTTCCCCAATGGAGTACTTGGCTTTTAGTTGAAGACTTCGGTTCTGAAACTCAAAAACAAAAATTTCAGGAGTCTGCCGACCAGCACTTGTGAACTGCTTCTGCTTTTGGCACCGCACAGGAAGAAAGACTGATGTAATGGCGTCGGCTGCATGTTTTATACCCTGACAACCTGACATCATGGAAGAAGGGACAGCAACCGACGCAGGATCCAAGACTTTGTTAATCGGGCTACTGCAAGCAGATAGCAGATAACACAAATGTGATGACTGCAACTGTGAAACACGAAGAACATCAAACTTTGCCTGCACCTTCTTTCTCAAGAGCGAGATTGATAACCTGATAGAGCAGTGCTTGCACCCTTTTGTAAGGCAGTCTTGCTACCGTGTCTTTTGTGTTTAAATCTGCTCCTATGAATGAAATATGCTGTGAAGGCAACAAGGCAGATTTTTCGTAATTTATGATAATGCCCAGCTCTGAGCATAGATGTATAGTGGTGTCCCTTGCCTTGGTCAGCAGATGCTGGGTGGTGGCGGTGAGGAGCCAGTAGTCTAAGTACAGGAACACCCAGAATCCTAGCAGTGTCAGGTAAGCCTTGACTACTGCCGTGCATTTGGTAAACACTCTGGGGGCTGTAGTGAGTCCAAAGGGCAAAGCTCAGAATTGGTAATGACTGCCTCCCAGCCGGAAGCGTAGGTATCTCCTGGATCGCCTGTCCATCTTTATATGACAGTACGCATCCCGGAGATCGATGGAGCGCATCCAATTGTCCTTTCCCAGAAAAGGGAGTATGAACTGCAGTGTCACCATCCGGAACTTTGTTTTCTTGACAGATTTGTTCAATCTGCCGGGATCCAAAATGGGCCTCCTGTCCCTGTCTTCTTTGGAACTAAAAAGCACCTTGAGTAAGTTCCGGATCTGATTTGGTTTCCGGGGACTTTTTGGATGACTTTTTTCTAGCAACCTTTGAATTTCTAGAGTTGCTTGATCCCACTGACAGGGTGGAAAGTCTGGGATTGATCTTGCTAGTGGGGATGGAGTAGAAGAGATTATGATGTATCCCCTGGATATAAATCGACTGTACCCACTTGTCTTGGGTGATACTTAGCCAGGCTGTTGGGTACAGCGATAGTCTGCCCCTGACTGCCTCCAGAGGTGGGCAGGCGGGTCTCCTTTCACGAGCACTGGAAGGGCCTGCCAGAGAAAGCATCTGTCACCCTGATTCTGCGGACCCCATCTGCCACGAGGGCAGTGTCTTCCATTATTTCCCCCTCTGCCTCTGGAGGAAAATTCACCACGTGCATCCGGCAAAGCTCTTTGGGATTTCCAGAAACAAATTTTTCCACCCTTCTGGCCTTTGGGACAAGGCCTGGTAGGGACGGAGAAACGTACTCCCACGACAGACAGAGTTTTGCAATCTTGCTCGCACCTGGTCAGAGTCTCTAACTTTTGGCCCAAACAAAGATGAGCCGTCAAAAGGGGCATTTATAAAGAGATTTAAAGGGTTCAGCAAACTCAGGTGCATCCAGGAATGTCTTCCGAGAGCTACTACTGTGCCTGCTGCCCTACTCACTCCATCTGCTGCATACGAGATAAGACGCATGGACGAGTTCACTACAGAGTTCAAAGTCGCAAGTTAAAAATTTACCTTGTCCGGCACTCCCTCAGCTGTAGCACCTTTGAGGGAATCTCCAGCTCTTTCAGGAGATCCCTCTGAAGTCAGGTGAAATGGGATAAATAGTTCAGCGATCAGAGTGTAAAGGCCGGCGAGGAAACCATACGCTTCCCATATCTGTCCATCGTTCGAGGTTCCTTATTTGGCAGGTGAACAGATGAAGTCTCCACTAATTCCTTCTTGGTGACCGCCACCACCACTATTGCATCTACTGGGACACCTTTGGATAAAAGCTCCTTATCATCAGGGGCTGTAATAAATTTGTTGGGCCTCTTCAGAGCAGATTGCACGGATTCTGGAGCCACCCACGCCTTTTGACTGACTACACCCAGGAGTTTGTCGAAAGGCTGAGACACCCAAGAGGTGGGGGGTCGAGATCTCAATGCCTCCAGGTATACGGACTCATCTTCAGAAAGGGAAAGGGTCTTCAAACCACCTCTCTGTTTCAGGATGTCTGAAAAGGAGACATCCTCAGAGGGTAATCATGGGGACCCTTCTGAATCCTCCAAGTCCATATCTGATTTGACAGACTCAGGGGAGTCCAAATGCTTCCTCTTACAAGTCCTCTTCTGAGGGGTACTCTGGGGAGGATTCAGAAGAGGGGAAGGATTGCCCATTGGGGCATCCTGGGGCATTGGTTCTCTACGCTTGGGCTGGAGGGATGATACTGAGGATAACACCAGTCCTTTAGGGAGAAGAGTAGCTGGAGCAGAGGGTGGAGCAGTCTGAAAAAACAGCACACTTCTCACCACCTCAAAAGCACCACGGTCCCAGCCAGAGAGAGTCTCTGGCTCAGAGGAACCCGGAGATCCCTCCTGTGCCAAGGAGGATGGCTCCGAGGCTGATGTGGGTGCCGAACTCACCTGCACCAAGGCCCCTAGAGGAAGAATCTGATCCGACAAGGGTCTGACCCAGCTTTCCTCCCTGGACTTGACGAGGGAGTATAGTCTCCCAGACCCCTTGATGGAAGACAGCATCGACGAGGTTGGGGCCAATATACCATTTGTGGTTTTCGGACCACACAGTTCCACCACACAGACTTCAAAGCACTCCGGCTCCAAGTTCGTCCGAGTAGGAACAGAACTCAAGGTAGGCACAGGAGTAGGCTCTACTTCCATCTGGGCTAGGCTCGTGAGAATTTTGGCTAAGGCCAGTGTACGCAGCAACCTCTTGACCACCTGCTCCACATAATCATTCAAGAGGCTCCTGGATGATTAAGAGGAAATAGTGGACGATTTATAACCACCAACCACCGATTGCAACAGGGGTGACTGGGGCACTGAGTAGACCAGTTCCTTTGGTGTCTCCGAGTCAACTCGGATAAAACTGGTGGAGCTGATGGAGCTGTCATCTTGTAGGGCCCAATAGCCTTCGGGTTCGAAGATGCATACTTGGACTTCTTAGCCGGCTCAGACACCAGAGCCAAGGAAGAAGATTTTTTAGAAGACTTTTCAGAAGCGGGAGACAGAGGATTTTGATGGCAGATTCCCTTCTACCACCACAAATGGACCTTTAAGCAGACTCCTCACAATAAGTTTGTTCCTGCAGGACCCTGGAACTGAACCCATGGCAGATCAAGCAGGAGTCCTGCAGATGAACAGCACCTAAACAGTAGACACAACTAGTGTGCCCATCAGTCAGAGACATCTTCTGTGTGCACGAGACACTTTTTGAAGCCAGATTGTTTGGCTTCTTTATCTTTTTCACCAGAATCTCTAGACATTTTTTTAGCAGTAATAAAGAGTAAATACCATCACCCCACTAACACAACTACAGACACAGCAAAAGAAACTTAACTCTAAACAACAAGTTTTCTATTTTTTTTTTTTTTTTTCAGCTAGAGAAGACTGTCTCTAACTTAAACAACAATCTCCTCTAGCCAGAGGTAAAACGATGACCCTCAGTGAAAAGGGATTGCAAAAAAGGGAAGGGGAGCCCTCCAAGTTAAATGGGCTAACACAAGGACAAACAACGAACCCTCTAATTTTACCGGGTTCACCAAGGATAAAATTAAAGTTTAATGAGATAGGGATAGAAATACGGGCCTGCAAGGGAAACAACAGCCCACACAACAAGGAAAAGTACAGTTTTGTACCTACCATAAATGTAGATGTTCGAGTGCTCATACAGCTGCAGTCATAACAGATGAGTTATCCTGCCGTCAGGCGGGTCCTCGGTCGGCCGAATTCCAAAGTCTAGGTCCGGCGTCGGTCGTCGTCGCTTCTTCCCTGACGTCAGTGCGGCAGGGGTATAAAAGAAGCAGCCGACGCCATTTTCTTCAGTTTTTCTTGCCCCAGATGTCAGGTGCCCCCAGAAGGAAGGCAAACAATGTTATGCAAAGATGCAATGTTGATAAATCAAAAACAGTAGTTGCAAGCAAATACACCATAAAAGAATACCCCAAAAAGGTTATATGAAAAGTGTTTGTCATAAGGCCTGTCCTAAGAGGGGATGGAGGGAGGGAAACCTGGACTGCAGCTGTATGAGCACTCTAACATCTACATTTATGGTAGGTACAAAACTGTACTATGTTCATCGTGCATACAGCTGCAGTCATAACAGATAGGTAGACTCCCAAAGCTAAGTAAGGGTGGTAGGCACTAAGTGGAACTAGGAGGGGCTAGGATGCCCTGCAGGACTGCTGTGGCAAAGCCTGCTCTACATTTTGAGTATAGTGGGAGGTGATAGTGCTTGGAGAAAGTGTGCACTGAACTCCGGGTGGCTGCTTCCAAAATGTCCTTGGTAGGGGATCCCCCTGAGGAAGGCTGCAGAGGTAGCTGTGGCTCTGGTGGAGTGGGATCTGATAAATGCAGGCACAGTTTTTCCATGGAATGAGTAACAAAAACGTATGCAGTGGGCTATCCATTATGAAATCGTCTGTTTGGAAATAGCCTTTCCCTGAGCACCTACAGCATAGGACACAAAGAGTTGCTTAGATTTCCTGAATGGCTTTGTTCTGTCCAAGTAGTAACAAAGTTGTCTGTAAATGTCCAAGGAATGTAGTAGTCTTTCCCCTTTGTTTTGTGGATTAAGATAAAAGGTAGGTAAGTGGATAGTCTGATTCAAAGCTACACTGGATACTACCTTTGGCATAAAGGTAGGATTGGTTCATAAGGAAACTCTGTCCTGATGGAAAATGATGAATGGTTGCACAGCCATGAGGGTCTGTAGCTCCAAAACCCTGCATGCTGAGGTGATAGCCAGAAGAAAGGCTGTTTTCCATGACAAGTACTGTAACTCTGTTGAAGAAGCTGGCTCGAAGGGAGGAAGGGTCAGCTTTTCCAATACGTAGTTGAGGTCCCAAGCAGGGACTGGTGGTTTCCTTGGGGGTTTTAAATTCTTTGCCCCTCGGAGGAACTGCTTTAAGAGAGGGTGAGAGAATAATGGAGGATCTGTGTTGTATTGTGCAGAAATGGCTGAAGCGTGGATCTTGACGGAGGAGAAGGAAAGTCCATTGTTTAACATCTCAGCTAGGTGCTGTAAAATTTGAGGTATATTTATTACCCAAGGATTCTGTCCCTTTTCCTGATTCCAGGCACAAAATCGTTTCCATTTGGCGGAGTAAGCCTTTCTAGTAGAAGGTCTTCTGGCCTCCAAGATGACATTCTGCACCTCCTTGGAGAGGAGAAACTGTTGGGAATTCAAGGAATTCTCCATGCAGCTAGATTTAGAGTTTTGAGATGGCTGTGAAGGGTTTTGTAGTTGTGCTGGGACAACAGAAGAGGAACTAGAGGTAGGATCCATAGTGGGGGAATGTGTCAGGCTCCTCAGGAGCGGGTACCAGTGTTGTCTTGGCCAGTCTGGAGCGATGAGAATCATTTTCGGCCTCTCTGCTCTGGCTTTTAATAGAACTTTGGGGCAGCAGAGGAAGAGGTGGGAAGGCATAGACTGTCAATGTTGCCCAATTGAAGGAAAGTGCGTCCACTTTCCAGGCCTGTGGATGATAGGTCCTTGAACAAAATTTTTTCAACTGGCAATTTCTGTGGGTAGCAAAGAGATCTATGTCTGGCTGTCCCCATGCCTGAGTTATCTTTGTGAAAAGTTGAGGATGCAACTTTCATTCGTGTGGATCTGTCATATTTCTGCTTAGGTTGTCCGCCAGTGTGTTTTCCTTCCCTGGCAGGAATTGTGCCTGCAGTTGAATTTGCAATTCCAGTGCTGTGTTCCATAGGGTCATGGCTTGCCTGCACAGGGGGTATGAATGAGTTCCCCCCTGTTTGTTTATGTACCACATCACTGTGGTGTTGTCTGTCCTTATCAATAGCTGCCCTGGATGCAGTAGGTCTTTGAAGGTCATAATAACCTTTTGCACGGCTAGCATCTCCTTTTGGTTGATGTGAAGGTGCTTCTCTTTTCGGGTCCATTTTCCCTGAATGCACTGATCTGTCATGTGTGCTCCCCAGGCGTAGTCTGAGGCGTCTGTTGTGATGATTTGAGTTGCTTGAGGTACACAGAAAGGAAGACCTGTGTTTCTTTGGCAAGCTTGAGCCCACCACAAAAATTCCTTTTGAAGGCATGGAATGAGTGGGATAATTGTTTCCAAGCTGTGGCTGTGTTGAGACCATAGGTTTTTCAGGTACCATTGAAGTTTCCTCATATGCAGCTTTGCACATGGGATTAGTAGGATGCAAGATGCCATGAATCCCAGAGCCTGCAGGATTTTCCTTGCAGTTAGCCTGGTGTAAAGTTGCCATTTTTCTGAAGTATTGAGACAGTTGCCCTTGTCTGGCATGAGGGAGGCCATCTGGGTGGTTGTATCCAAGCTGGCACCCAGGAAAATTATTTGTTGAGAGGGTATTAGTTTTGATTTCTTTTTGTTGACTGTGTATCCCAGGAAGTTCAACAGTTTTATTACAAATGCCAGGTGCTGCAGTAGTATGTCCTTGCTGTCCGCTTGGATCAGGCAGTCGTCCAGATATGGGTAGATTTGTATCCCTTGTAGTCTGCAGAAGGTGATTACTGATGCCAGGCATTTCGTAAACACTCTGGGCGCAGTAGATAAGCCAAAGGGCAATGCATAGAATTGGTAATGGATTGAACCTACAAGAAATCTGAGGTATCTTCTGCAATCTTGTCTGATAGGGGCATGCAGGTATGCCTCCTTGAGGTCCAATGTTACCAGCCAAGACTCCTTGCCCAGCATGGGAAGAAGCTGCTGTAATGTGAGCATCTTGAATTTTGACACCTGTAGATATGTGTTTAGGATGGATAGGTCTCCAATCTTTGTCTTTCCTCGGTACCAGGAATAGTCTGGAATAAAACCCTTGACATTGTTCTTTTGCAGGTACCTCGAATTGCTTTCATGTCCATGAGAGCTGAAACTTGTTTTTGTGCCTCTGCCCTTTGATTTTGTGGCAGGTTTGGCATGCCTCTCATTTTTGGAAGGGTGCAAAAGTGGAACCTGTAGCCTCAGTCTATAATGTCCAGAATCCATTTGTCTTTTGTAACAATATGCCAATTTTTTGAGAATAATGTCAGTTTTTCGCCCAAAGGTGCTGCCATTAAAGCTTTGTTTGGCAGGAGTAGGGGAAAGTCATTGTGTCTGTTTTCTAAAAGACTGATCTACCTTCTCCACCTCTTGGGGTTGGTGCTTGCCACTGTCTGGCTCTGAAAGATCCTTGAGGTTGCCCTCTGCCCCTTGGGCGCCTGTATCTGCCCCTTTGAGGTCTGTCCGTGGCTGGAAAGGACCAATTTTTTGAAGGCCAGTTTCTGCTGAAACGTGGAGGCTGTACCTGCAGGAAATCTTTCACTGTTTGCATTGATTTCGCTTTTTCCTCCATTTTCTTTAGCACCTCCTCAGCTTTAACACCAAACAATACATCTTTTTGAAGAGGTGCATCTAATAATTTAGCTTTGACATGATCTGGTAAGGTTTGCTCTTTGAGCCAAGCATGCCTACATATAACAGACCCCGTAACAGCAGCTGTACATGAAGCCTCTAAAGCATCAAAACCACACTGCAAGGTATGTTTACCCACTTGCTCTGCACCATGCAACAAATCCTGCAACTCTTTTAAATCTGGTTGTTCTGGTTGTGTCATCTTGCTTTTCAGCTGAGATATCAAAAACTGTTGATACTTTAACATATGGAACTGACAGTTCAATGTCCTCATGATTAAAGTGGCCGAGGTGTACACTTTTTCCCCCCCACCTTTCTAAAGCTCTGGAATTTCTCTCTGAAGGTAATGGATTTTTAGCAGTAGAGGCCTTAATTCCCTTGAGACCCTGTAAAATTGTTTCTGGGTCAGCAGTATGGCTTTTATATAGGAACTGGAGAGAGTCAGGAACCCGGTAATACCGGTCTGGTTTAACAGGAGCTGGAGGCAAAGAATCAGGATTAAGGCTGGCTTCTGTGTACACATCATCCAATACATCTAAAACAGGAGGGATAGCCAGAGGCCTATGCTGGGGGAGCAGAAGAAATTCCATGAGCCTTTTCTTGGAATCTGAGTAATCTTGGCCTTCCCAGTGAAAGTGTTCCCTCAATGTATGCAGGGTTTCCCCAAAAGAGAAGTCCTCAGGGGGGGAGACCGAGGGAATAGACTCCTCTGCATCAGAGTCTTCGAATGGAGAATAGACATAATCCTGGTCCTCAGATAGTTCTGAGGTAATAGAAGCTTGATCTGAGGAAGGGTAGTCTTCCACTAATCTGGGCCTTTTGTCAGAGGGGGGTTGAGAACCCCTGATAAGAGTAATCAAATCCTCAGCCATTTTAAGCATCTGTTTTTTAGGCATGGTGCCTTGAGAGGGGGTCTGAGGAACCTGTTTTTTTGGTTTTCATGGCTGCTTTAGATTTAGTGAAGGCTTTAATGGAGAAGGAGGAAGGCCTGAATACCCCTTGAGAAATGGCAGGCCTGTCTAAATTCTGAGTTTCCCCGCCAGGAGTGGCGTCGGGATCTGTAGTAGGAATGGGGGTCGAGGAGCCTGCGACCTCGGGTACTGAAGACACCGGTAATGCATTGTCTCTCGGTACTCAGGGGCTGTGTAGGCGCCTCGCTGAGTACCGGAGAACCGGTAGTACGCCTTAGCGTGGTTTCAGTAGGTAGTGCGGACCTCGTATGTCGGTCCTTATCTTTGCGTTATTTGCTCAAAACTGGAGTCGGAGAGTCCGACGACATAATATAATTAAATTTTTTGCCAAAAAAGTGAAGGGCGCACTCCACCCGATGCCTAATTGTGCGCTTATTGAATCTAGCACAAAAACGGCAGGCCGATACGTCGTGGTCTGGGCCTAAGCAAGGTATACAGAAAGAGTGGAAATCCTTATGCGGTATTTGATTCCCACATGAAATGCAATTATTAACTTTGTCTGACATCTGTCTGAGGCAAGAAAAGGTTTCCCCAACGGGGTACTTAGCTTTCAAGAAGACTTCGGCTGAAATACTTTCGTAAATCTCAGGAGCTGGCCAACCGGCATTTGTGAACTGCTTCTGCTTCGGGCACTGCGCAGCAAGAACGACTGAAGAAAATGGCGTCGGCTGCCACTTTTATACCCCTGCCGCACTGACGTCAGGGAAGAAGCGAGGACAACCGACGCCGGACCTAGACTTTGGAATTCGGCCGACCGCGGACCCGCCTGACGGCAGGATAACCCATCTGTTATGACTGCAGCTGTATGCACGATGAACATCCACAAAAAGCAGTAAGAGTATATCTATTAACGCACACACACCAAAAATCCTTTAAGAGGATAAGGGAAAGGTTTTTAATGGTTTACAATCCTAACGAAGGAGAAAAATACACCACCAATTAATAAAACTTAGCCTGAGCCAGTGAAACACAATCTCGATCCAGCAAAGCGGCAAACGAGATCTGGAGAACTCTTGCCAGGCATCATGGGATAGGGTATAGTCTCGAGCCAGTGGAAGCTCTCGAGCTTTAGTATTAGGCAGAGTCGGTTCCGAACCCAACCGTCAAGAATGAAAGCGAGATGGGACAACATAACATTTAAGATTTCCAAGGAAGAGTCACCTGTTTTCTAGGATGCTAGGTATGCAACATCCCCATCAAAAATATTTTTGCATGAGACTGTGCTGAAAGACAAGGCTGTACCAGCAGACCTGCCAAAATAGACAAATGAATCTTGGAGGAGTAATTTAGGCCAGAGGCTAGTAACTAACTAGCAAATAATGCAGAAGCAGTGAAATGTTAGTACAGAAAGGGTGTTCATGTCTGTCTTGTCACCATCTAGAAAATATTTTCCCGTTTACTAGTATGATTCCCTAGTAACAGGTTTTCTTGCCTCCTTTAGTACCTGCTGCATGTTCTCATAAAATAGGAGTCTATCTAGGCAGTTTGATACATCCCAACCTCGCAACTAACATCTACTGTCATGTGTGAGCAGGTCTAAGTATTTGAGGAAGCTTGTGGTAATTGTCTTTGGCCAGTTCCAAAAGAAGGGAGAATTACCTTTGCCTGGTCACCACAGCTCTTTTGCATCTTTAGAAGGACCCTGGATATTAATGAAAAGGGTGGAAAAGCATACAGGAATACAGACACATTCCTGTCCAAGCAAAGAAAAGATCACCCTACTTAACAGGCCTTCTTGTGTGGAGCAGAATTTTGCTAATTGATTGTTGAGAGTGAAGGGGAAAAGAAATATTTGAGATGTTCCCCACAATTGGATAATTCCTGGGAGACTCCTTAGTTCAATTTCCATTTGAGATGGTCTGTTCTGGCCCTGCTCGGCATGTCTGCCACACAATTTTGTTCCGACTGTATGGAATATATGTCTGAGACTGTGCTGAAGAGCTATATTCTAAGCTACCCGTGGTTAGTCTGCACAGAGGGGAAAATCAGGTTACCCCCCCCCCCCGATTTATTTATGTACCACACCACAGTGTTGGCTGTAAGCACTTGCAATGGTCCTGGGAACCATAGATGATTATGAGTTTAAAGCACGAGTGCCAACATCTCTTACGTTTCTGTGTTTTGGTTTGTTTTTTCTGTTCCAAAGATCTTGCACATTTATCATTGCTGACACTGCGCTCCCCAAGCAAAGTGAATAATCTGTTGATACAAACTGTGCTACAGCCAGAAGGGAAACAAGAGACCTGGATTCTGACAAAAAGGGGTCCCCACCATCAAAAAAAGTCTCCCTTTTCACAGAAGGCTAAAACTAGAATCTGTACTGTCCAAGGATATGGATTTTGGGACCATACATATTTTAGGTGCCATTGAATTTTTCTCATGTGAAGTCTTGCAAGAGGAATCAGGAGAGGCAGAATCCTGATAAATTCCCAAATACAGACAGTAGTCTGAATGGAAAAACACAGGAATAGATCTAGATAGAGGTCTACTTTTTATTTCCTTTAGAAAAGCTCTGTACCCAGATATTTTGGAGACACCACAGGAAAACAGTTCTGCTAAAGTCAAACAAGACTGACATATTCTCCGGGAACCCCAGTCTGTATTGGAGATCCCTTACCAGACACTTGAAAAGACCCTGAAAATAATTATAAAGCTCTTTATACGAGGAAAGATGTGAATAACTTACAGTCTGCAATAGGCTACCACAAGAACATGACACTTTGTGAATACCCTTGCAGCAGTAAATAGACTCAAGTAATGCAGATAAATGAAATTATGAAGAAGACACAGAAAACCTTAAGAAACATTTAAAATTTGCATCAACATGGATATAATTAAGCATAGTTGAAATGTAAAGTCACCAGAAAACTCAAATGGGGAATGAGAGGTAAGTTACAAAGAGAACATTTTGAACTTGGATACTATCACAAACTGGTTCAAACAGCAAAGATCAAAAGTATTCTTAAATAAAACCCTTTTACTAGTTGAGGAAAAGGGACAGCTTTATCACCTCCTTAGATAACAGGTGCTGAATAACGGGGGGGGGGGGGGGGGGGTAATCAGATGAATAAGTGAAGGTGGGACAGACTACAATCTGTAACCTTGATGAATTCCTTTCAGAGCTATCTGTACTTCCTGGTACCTTCTCCCTGCCATTGTAATATTGCTTACCAACAGCTTGCTGTGTTGATTTTGCTTTTTAAAAAAGTTGTAAAAAGTATCATTAACCCACTTGACAAACTTGGAGAAGGCTGAAAAAACATCTTGCCTCTTATTATACGTGTTATGGACCTCTGCAACACATGGTCCAAAAACTGAGAATTCAAAATTTCAGCTTTGAGATCCTCAGGAAGGTTTTGAGTATACAACCAAACATCCTCCTAAACAGTTTCAAAAGCAACAGTTCTGGAAGTGGCATCAGCAGAACTCCAAGTACATTTGAAACAGCAAGGAACCACTTGAGACACGGAAGCAATTAAGTTACACAGAGATGTTTTTTCTCAGAAGAAGAATAAATGGACGGTATAATATTCCTTATGTTCTGAAAAGATGCAAGCACAAACTAACATATATTTGGTATTCTCAGCTGTCAGGCACACCAAGTGCAACAGAGGCACACACTTTCTACTTTCTAGCAAACCTTTCCCATACTTATCAGAAGGGGAAGGAGTGGTAATAACCAGATGTTTAGCAACAACTCACCACAGAATTCACTGCTGGTTTTGATCTAGGATTAGTGTATGCAAACTTGAAAGACTGAGGAACTTTATACAATATATTTGCTTTCTTGGGGGCAGCAGACTTTGTGCCAGGCAAGCTACAGATCTTCACAAATACATCCTCCGGTGATGAAAGAATAGGTGAAATTGGTGTAGGTTCAGGAAAATCCAGTTCCAACAAATCATAAGTCATTCAGAGACAATGGAATGTCATTATGTTTCCAATTTAACTATCATTCTGGAAATAGTTTTTGAAAAAGATATCCTTCAAAAGGGACTGAGATACCACACTCACCAAAATCTGACTCAAACGATGGAGGAGGAGGAGAAACAAAAAAAAAAAAAAAAACAGACGTTGCCCATTCACAGTCACCTTGTGGTTCAGAATTCTGAACCACTACAGAAAATGAACTCCTTTTTATCTTGCCAGAAACAGCGGAACTAGATGGGTCAACAGCCTGAACTAAACCATGAGCTAAACCCAATACATCATTCCTGTTTAAGCTAACCAGAGACAGAGACATCTGCATTTTTCTCCTTTTTGACAGGAACTTCTAAAGCAACAGACCTTAGGAAAGGTAATCCATTCTCACTACGCACAGAGGAATTCTCTGCTCCTTTCTCCCATGAATGAAATGAGTGGTTCTTCCTACTAGAGGCACATCAACACCAGCCTTTGTAAGAAGATACCCTTCATGAAAGATTTACATAATTGGAATGTGAACAATGAACGAGCCTGACTTGCTGTATGAAAACTGGAAATAGCAGCTGGCTGTAATTTAATATAGTGGAAAAACTAGCACCATCATGGAAGAGAGTACAGAGGAAAAGCAACACATCCGACATGGACACTGAAAAAGGGTCAGTGTTACTATTCGTAGCCCAAATAACAAATCTCTTCCACTTGCTGTTGTAGACTTTTAGTGGAATCTTTTTGTGAAGCTAAAAGAATTTTCCGGACTGGGGACTGAAGCCTGGACAGTGTAAGATCGGAAGTGGAGAAACCATGCAGTCAATTTCAGTGTTCGAAAGTTGGGATGTTGGACCCCCAGTAGGAGAGAAAGAAGATCTGGAGTGTGCTCCAGTACCCAAGGAGGATACTTCAGATGAGACGAAAGAGGGAATCACTCCTGGCGAGGCCAGAAAGGGGCAATGAGGATGACTGAGCTCTTCCACCTACTTGCCTTCTGAAGAAACTTGGGAATGAGAGGAAGATAAGAATATAGGAGACTTGGGGGGGGGGGGGATTATGGACTAGAGCATCTCTTGGGCCTTACCCAGAGGGGGGATCACAGCAAAAAACTTGCTGCACTTGAGGGGGGAAGCAAGGTTGACCCCAACTGCTGAAGATGATGTTCACTACTGATTGATTGAGGGATCATTTGTGCGGGATCAGAAGAGACCTGCTGAGTCTGTCCACCAAATTGATGGTTCTCCCCAGAACGTGCGTTTCAACTAAAAGATGGTCTAAAGAGTTTGCCCATTCAGACACTATCAAGGCCTCCCTACGTAGGGGGGTAAGAATGAGTTTCTCCCTGCTTGACGTACCAGAAAATTGCCATGTTGTCTGAGTGTACTGCAATAGTCCACAGAGGAATGACGTCCTGAAAGGCTTACAATGTTAGGAGGACCCACCCTCCTCTCTAGGACACTGATATGCAAAACTTGGTCTCGTGGGGAGACGCATTGTAATGTCCTCCCACCTGAACTAGGAAGCATCCGTGGTTAAAGTGGCTTATAGGGGATTGTTCAAAAATGGTCTGCTGAGGATAAAATTGTCTGACTGGTTCCAACAAATGAAATGAGGCCTGCAAATGGGAGTCAGCTTGATGCAAAGAGACAGGATGGACCACTGATTGGCTAGAGACCATTGCAGCACCTGCATGAAAAACCTTGCTAGGGAAACAAACAGGATGGCTGCAGGCATACCCCAGAAACTGCAGGATCATTCCAGCTGTTGGAACTTGTAGTGCACGGAGCTGTTATACCAGATTCCTCAGAAAGGTCACTCAATGTGGGGGGAGAGAAGCTATCTGATCGCTTGTGTTGAGTTGCGAGTCTATGAACTCCAAATTCGGTCAGAGGTTGGATTTATGTTTATAGTGAAGCCCAGTGTGGGAGTTAACTAGAGCAATCAGTCCCTACCTTGGATTAGTCGATGCTTTGCGGGAGCAGACAGGAGCCAATCATCCAAATATGGAAACATTTAGAATCCTTTGAGCCTCAGGTGAGCGGCTACCACTACCATGCATTTCTTGATCATCTGGGGGGGGTTCTGTGGTGAGACCAAAGGACAATGCTCTGAAATGGTAGTGATTGGCTCCCAGATGGAAATATCTCCTGGAGCGTCTGTCTATTTTGATGCGATAGTACATGTCCTTGAGATCTACTGAGGTCATCCTTGTAGAACAGAGGCAGAATGGACTGAACCGTAATCATTCGAAACCTCATCTTCTTGACATATTCGTTTAGCTTGCAGAGATCCAAAATTGGTCTTAGGTCCCCTATCTTTTTCTGCACTAAAAAGAAGTGGAAGTAGGTTCAGAATCCTCATTGTTCGGCTGGGACCTCCTAGATGACTCTCTTTTGCAACAGTTGTTGAATTTCCTGTGCTGCCTGCTTCCTCTGACTGGGTGGCATGTCGAGTAGGGTTTTGTATTACAAAGGTGCAAGGGAAAAGGGAATATAATAGGATCTGGATATCACGCTTCGCACCCAACTGTTTTGGGTCAATTGGTTCCAGGCTTCAGGGGTGCAAAGCTAATCGACCCCTGACTGGCTTCAAGAGTCTGTCAGGCAGCACTTCAGGAACACTGGCACGGCTCATTAGAAGGGGGTTCCCAAAAGCCCTGGATCTGGGGACCTCTGCCTCTAGGGCGGCATCTGCCATCAAACCCTCCTCCTCTGCTTCTGGAGGATGTTTCTCCATCTGGGTCCTGGAAAGGCCCTTTTGACTTATGGAACCATATCTTCTTACTCCCAACACTGGTTCCTGGAGAAGGACCTCTTGGGGGGGGGGGGGTAGAAAACTAGATTCCAACAGCAGAAAGTGTCTCCCGTCTTTCGATGTGGGTGAGTGCGTCTCTAATCAATGGCCCCAAAAAAAGAGAGAAACCGTCGTAAGGTGCATTGACAAACAACACTTTAAAAGGCTCCTCAAAACAACATAGCCTCATCCAGGCATGCCTCCTTAGGGAAAGGCCTGAACTGGCTGCTCGTGGGGTGCCCTCAGTGGTATGGGAGATTAACCTCAACGAAGAATTGGCAGTAGATGAAAGAGTGGACAGCTTGGGAGAAACTTTCTTAAATTCCTCTGCAGGCATTAACTCCGAGGGAAGCTGACAGTTCCTTAATCAGATTCCTCTGTAGCAGAGTGAAATGAGCCAAGTAGTTTAATGACCTCACCGCAAAAGTTGCTGAGGTGTAAATGTGCTTCCCGATTCTGTCCAAAGCTCTGGACTCCTTGTTCGGCAGATGGACACTGGTAGTTTCTTCTGCCACCTCTTTCTTGGTGGCTACGGCCACCACTATAGCATCGCCCACGGGACCCTTACTCCAGTGTTTCCTGTCTGAAGGGGGCACAAAAAAACTGTCAGTTTTGGAATAGACTCGGTGGTGTCCAGTTCCTTACATGCACGACAAGATATTAAGTCCACAAGGGGATCTGCCAGGGGGGTTACCTAGGACATAAATGGGCCCATCCCAAACACCACCAACAGAACTGACTCCTCAGAGGAAGGAGGTTGGGCGGACTACCCACCCTTCTGCTTTAGGATCTCCAATAGGTCTCTGAAGGACACATCTTTGGGTGGGGATCGGGGGGACCCTTCCCCCTCACTAAAGTCAGCATCCTTCGTTAAGGACACCAAGGGGAGTCCACATGCCTCCTTTTACACGTCCTCTTCAGAGGGATTTCCTCAGCCAGGTATTCTGGAGAAGTATCAGAAGAAGGGGACCCCTCCTGAGCAGAGATATCTTGAAGGCTGCTAGGGATGGGAACATTAGTGGCAGGATGTGACAGAGCAAGGCCTGGATCCGATGGAGGTACAGGGGCAGAATGAGGAACCCGTATGGTCAAATCTCCAACACAGGAGAAAACCCTCTCCACTACCTGAAAGGTCGAAGGATGTGGCGAAGTGCTATCCAGTTCTCCCAGAGCAGAGACTACAGAGGATAAATGGGACGGACTTGCACCGGATCCATGGTCCCCAGAAGGGATCGGATCAGAGTTTTCTAGTGACCAAGCACCCAAGGGCAGGGAAGCTCTGAGAAGGAAGGAGCTGATCCCAAATCCCCCGCACCAGTCACCAATGTTGTGGCTCCGAGACTCGCTCTGCTCTGAAAGAGTCAGAGCAGGGCTCGTCAAGGGCATTCTCTGCATCAAGGAAGGAAATTTCTTCCGTGCCGAGACTGACACCCATGGCAGTCCCACATCCATAGGCCCCAAAGCCAGAATGGAGAAGGGAGTTCTGACGGGTTGACTGGGATAGCTCACAGATCCAACAGGAGATGGAGCCAACACCAACCCCATCTGAATTTGGGCCTTTAAAAAAACTCCTTGACCTGCCCACATCTGCCTCAGACAAGCTTCTGGAGGACCTGGATTTAGCAGCCTTGTGTGCTTAGACCTGGATGAGAGTGCCGGAGACTTCAGAGCCCTCAGATCCACTGTAGCAGAACCTGAAGTTGAAGCAGACGACAGAGTCAGGGAAATGGTGATCTCCCCTGGATCAGAGGGAATTTTAGGATTCAAGAGGAGAGCCGATTTTGTGGCTCCGAGGAAATCACAGATTTCTTAGGCTTCTTAGAATCTGGAACGTCCATCGCGGAAGCAGGGAGGGACCTCTTTTCGGACTCCTTAGAGGAAGCAGAGGAGGTAGAAGCCTGCGGAAGGGGTCTGAGCCTCAGAAGGAAGGCCCCTTAAGATAAGTTTGTTCCACCTGTTAGATGATCGGCTCCCAGGCAGTGTACACACACTTTGTGGGTATCCTGGTTGAGGATTTTATGCCCACAACAAGTGCAGCGTTTAAAGCCTGGAATCAGTTTGTCCGACATAACCAAGACAAACCTGCCAAAAATAATATACAGTTCAGAACACACAAAACAAGGCTTCGCTCTCTGAACTTTAACTCTCTCCTTTAGGCTAAAAACCCAGAATTAAACTTAAGCCTGAAGGTGAAAGTAATAACTAAATTTTGAGGAAAGGTGACAGGCAAGAGTCGCATATACACACACTAGGAGAGAGGGAGGAAAGAAAAAGGCCAAAGGCACTTAGAAATCACTTTCAAAACCAGCTAAACATCTGAGAGCAGGAATCTGCGTCTGAACTCGCTGAGTGGCAAATGAGATTTGGGGTAGTTGGGTAGATGCAGGGTATTGTGGGTATGAGGGAGGAGCTTGAGAGTCAGATACAAGTCTGTAGAAGTGGCAGAGCTGGATCAGCGACCCTGTTGTGAGGGTGAACAAAGGAGACAACATCAGACCATGGTTTAAGTTTCTGCAAGAGGAATTTTATACAGGTAATGGAAAACGGTTTCAGGGAGAAGGCTCTATGGAGTTAAATGGTGGAGGGGGTGGGAGTTGTGATTGGTTATTGTCGGGGATATTAGCTGGCGAATAGATTCAATGAAGTCGTTGTTTAAAAGGGTGGCAGTTTCAAGAGAAGTTTTATTGGGGAAGGGGTCGGGCGTAGCACGTTTACCTGGGTGGAGAATATTGTTTATGGTGTACCAAAAGTTTTTAGGGTTTGAGGTGTGGGTGGATAGTGCTTCTTGACAGAATTTTCTCTCATCTCGAATAAGGAGTTTTTTTGTAAGGTTTCTTGGTTGTGTGAATTTAAGGTGGAGAGAAAATTTTGCGTCTTTATCCATTGTTTACAGGCACTCTCTCAAGTTTCATGGTGGATAGAGCATCTTTAGAGAGCCAGGGTACTGGATTAGGTTTGATCCTAACTTTCCTGGTTGGGGCTAGAGAGTTTAGTATGTTTAGGAAATTATTGTTAAATGCAAGAACAGCTTCATTTACAGGAAGAGCACATAGGTGATTACAATTAATAAGGGAGAGTTGGTGGTTGAAAGTTCCTGCATTGAATTTGGACAGGTAGCAGCAGTCTCCATAAAGGTGGCTACTTGGAGTTTAGGGAGGTAGTCTTAGTATTAAGATTGGGAGGTGATCACTTAATGCTTCTGATAAAGTAGAGAGATTATGGTAATGATTAGGATTGGAAGTTAAAATCCAATCAAGAGTGGAGCTGGAGTTTTTGTTGAGGAGGATGGGAACAGAAATTGACTAAAAGCAAAGAGGTCAATTTTAAGGGTAAGGGAGTGGGGAAAGGGTTTATTCCAATCAATGTTGATGTCACCTAGTATGATCGTCTCAAAAGACAGATGTTGGGAGATCTGGGATAAAATAGATTCAAGAATTGGAAAATTGTTACCAGGAGGTATACAAATAGATGTTATGGCAAATATTTGTGTGGATTAAGGTGACAGTTGAGAAAGATAAGTTCTTCAGGGGAGAAGTCAGGAAGGGGTAGGAGAGGGGGGAAAGAGGTTGAGCTGTTCAGAGCACACGATAGCAACGGCTCCTCCTTTTTTGGAAAGCCTGCCATGCCGGAAAATATTATCCCTGGGGGGGGGGTTCTGATGATATGAGGTTTGAACAAGATTTTTGAGAGTGCTACGATGTGGGAGAAGTGGTGGGCAACCCATCATGTAGTTCTGTTATTTTGTTTGGGAGACTTTGTAGTTTAATTGAGTAAATAACAGAAGTTTAGAGAAGTGGGAAGTTGGCGCCCAGTAACTGTGGAGATGGTATTGTTGGAGGAAAGGGGTGGGCCTGGGTTGGAGTGGATATCTCCATCAAGTAGAATTGTTTTAGGACGAAAGTTTGGTTTACAGAAATACAAAGAAAGAGTAATGGATTTGAACTTGTGTTTTGGGGAAGAGAGAAAAGTATTTAAATGTTTTAAATTTGTGAAACTGTATATAGTAGGTCTTGAAGATGGTGGGGATATAGAAGTGTAGGGTTTTGTTATGGGAGAATGAAACTTTGGTAAGAGTAGGAGATTGTGGAAGGTACAGTAGGTTAAGCGTGATAAGATGACAAGCCAGCAAGGAGAAACAGAAAGGGAGACAAGAGGAAGTATTATAGCATGTTTGTGTATGTGGGTATGTTATAGAGAAGTAGAGACAGGAAATGTCGATTGCAGGGAGTCTATGCAAGAAAGCTAGGAAGATTTAAGGAGGAGCAATGGGTAAGAAGAGGGAGAAGGGATAATGTTGTGTAGGTGAATAAAAAGAAAGCAGGGTTGGGTACAGGTAAGGAGGGGGGAACTGAATTGTGTTATAGAGGTAAAAGGAAGTGGGAGGAGTGTGAGAAATAGGGACATGCAGAAAAAGGTAGGGGAGGGGGTAAGTGGGATGCAATATTATTGGCTAATTGGTGTGAAGGGGAGGGACTTTACAGGGAGATTGTTTAGTTTTCTCACAGTTTTTAGTCCATTTTTTAAAGCAGAAACATAGGAGGAATTAACTATAGAATTCGACATTTCCACCTGGAACAGATCATAATACATTTATTGCACTGGGAAAATTCCATTCTGCTCCCACTGAAAGTCCCTTTCATCTTAAATACATTTTCTGAAAAGGATAATCATTAGGAGGAAAATCTAAAACTACTTTCTCTGAATCAGAATGCTCAAATTGTGAAGAAATTCCTGTAGTACATGCCTAATCCCAGAATGTCTGCTCTTCTGACTGAAAATCCATGTCAGTAAGAGAGAGCTCTATTCCTTTTATAGGTTCATAGGTAGGTACAAGGCTATCTGCCAGAGGGCATTTATAAGCCTAGCCAGTGTGTCGGCTTTCGCCTACCCCATTGATTAATTAACTGATCCCTCTCTGTCAAGCAGATGAAGTGATCCCAGGGGTGTATTTTCTGTTACCCATCCACTCGTCAAGGTTTCTCTTGAAGAGAGTGTGCGTGAGGGGCTCTGCCTAATGTCGTTAGGAAGTTTGTTCCAAAGCATGGGGAGTCTCTGTGACAGGAATCTCTCCCTCCAACATGTTCTATTTATTGTTGTGGCGAGGTTTAGCTTACTACAGCATGTGGCACGCAGTGACTTGGATTTCTTTAGGTGGAGCATGTCCATCAATTCTGAGTTGGACATGGCGTTGTAATTTAGGCAGAGATCACCTCTGAGTAAGTGATATGCCACTGAGTACAACCGGAGTTTTTTCAGTCGGGCTGCATAGAACATATGTTTGAGGCCAGTAATCCTCTTGGTGAGGTACTTTTGTGGTCTCTCCAGCTGTTATAAGTGTCTTGTGAGGTACATCCCAAATAGGGCATTGTACTCTATGATGGGTCTGATGAGTTACAATTAGAGGGGCACTATAACCTCTTTATTTCTAGATGCAAACCCTTTAGTAATTAGATGGGCTACATAGAAGGATTTCCTAACTACTTTGGCAATATGATTGTCAAAGGAGAGATTACGATCTACCTGGGTCCCTAGATCTCTTATTACCTCTTCTGTATTAAGGGGGCTGCCACCTATGTGGTAATTCATGGGTGTTTTGTTTTTCCCAAATGGGATGACTATGCATTTTTTGGCATTTAGCTTGAGGCCATGACTGACACCAGGTGCCCGTCTCAGTAAGGCCCTTTTGGAGGATGTCAGTGTCAGCCGGAGAGTCAATTATGGCTCCCAGCTTGTAGTCATTGGGCAAACTTTGCTAGCCATAGTCCTTCTGTGTTTGCCTGTACTTCTGAGAAGTTTATGCCAAACAGTAGAGGTCCCAGGACAGAGCCTTGCGGGACACCACTTGTGACTGTTTTAGTCTCGGACCTGGAGCCCGCCATTCTTACCGTGTGAGTTCTGTCTGTAAGCCAGTTGGCAACCCATCTCGTGACATAGGGGTTTATGTTCAGGCTGGTGAGTTTTTCTGTAATACCAGAGTGGGGAATGGTGTCGAAAGCCTTGGCGAGGTCAAGGTAGGCTGTGTGAACAACCTTTCCCTCGTCTATGGCCTTGGTGACCGTCTCGAAGAAGTCCACCAGGTTTAGTAGGTATGATCTGCCCTTAACAAAGCCGAACTGGGTCGGGTCAAGTGTTTGGAGGGTCCCAATGTCTTTGTTAATAAGTTCCATGATGATGAGCTCCATAGCCTTGCAAACCAGGCTATTCAGGCTTGTGGGGCGATACTTACCAGGGTCAGTTGTGGCCCCTCATTTGTGGAGTGGAAAAAGAAGTTATGTACCTACCATAACGTTCCATGTTAGTGGTCTTCTTCTTGCCTTCTTTCTTGCTGGTTGGGTTCAGAGCCGATCCTCGGCTCCAACCCAGCCATCTTCAAAAGCTCGTGAGCTGTTTACTGGCTCAAGGCCACCCTATATCCCATGATGCCTGGTGCTAGATACCCAGATCTCGTTTGGCAAGTCTAACTTCAGACATAATAAGGAAAGAATCCTATCCTAGAATGCATAAATCCTATCAAAGAGGCTACTAGGCAGAAAGGAATAGCTAGAGAAGACTCAACCAGTGAAAAACCATAAGGAACTCTTCTCGGTCCACTAGGGTAGGGGGATGGAGGGTGGGACGCAAGAAAGAAGGTGAGAAGAAGACAACTAACATGGAACGTTATGGTAGGTACATAACTTCTTTATGTTAAGTTGTCTATCTCGCCTTCATTCTTGTTGGTTGGGACAGCGTCCCTAGCGCCTAAAATCCTGGGTGGCTCATCAGAACAAACTCTTCAGAACAGTGGAACCAAAATCAGCTCTGCTCCTGGAAACCACATCCAACTTATAATGCGAAATGAAATTATGTGGGGTGGCCCATGTAGCCACAGCACAAATAGATTCCATGGGCAATCTCGCCTGAAAGGCCACAGAAATGGCTAAAGCTCTGGTGGAATGACCTTTTGGTTTAACTGGCAATTCTTTATTCCTCAGTTGACAGATAAAAGTGATGACAGTAGTCAACCACCTGGATAAGGTTACTTTGGAGACTGGAAGACCTTGTTTACCCTCAGCATAAGACAGGAAAAGTTGGTCTGATTTTCTGATGTCCTTAGTTCTATGCAAATAAAAGCGTAGTTGCCTGTGAACATGTAACTGATGCAATTTATATTCCGCCCTGTTGGAGTGGTTAGGAAAAAACACTGGAAGGTCTATGGACTGATTCAAGTTATTCTCTGAAGAGACCTTAGGAAGGAAGGATCCGGAGAGCAACCCTGTCATTGTGGAACACTAGGTACGGAGGACGGATACAAAGAGCCTGAAGCTCCGAAACTCTTCTGGCTGAAGTAATAGCTACCAGAAAAAGGGTTTTCCAAGATAAAAACTTCAAGAAACAAGAAGCTGCAGGTTTGAAAGGGGGCAAAATTAGAGAAGCTAAAATCAAATTTAGATCCCACGGAGGTGGAGGATCTCTAACTGGGGGCCTGAGCAGAGTAGTCCTTTTGAGAAAAGCTTTACATAGCTTATGAGACATGATATTTTCCGACAGGCCAATGTGAAAATTTGAAATTGCAGCTAACTGAACTCTAATTGTAGCGGAAGCGGACCCAGCATGAAAGAGTTCCGCAAGAAATTCCAAAATGTAGTGTACAAGGGCTGAAAAGGGGTCTATACTCTTAGCTTTTGCCCAGGAAGAAAAACACTTCCACTTACTAGCGTAAGTTTTTCTGGTCGTAGACTTGTGCGATGATAAAATAATTTTGCGCACAGAGGAGGAGATATCTGGAAGCCTGGCTAAAGTTGGAAGCGGAGCAACCAAGCAGTGAGCTGGAGAGATGGTAGGGATTGGTGCAACCCACCCGATTGATGGATCAGAAGGTCTGGAACTGGGCCCAGAGTCCAAGGCTGCTCGAGAACATGACGATGCAGGAACGGGAACCATATTTGTTGAGGCCAGTAAGGAGCAATGAGGATCATTTTGCAGCCCAATACGGTAGCTTTCTGTATTAGCTTTGGGATTAGGGGAAACGGAGGGAATGCATAAAGAAGTCCCTGAGGCCAATCGTGGACTAGAGTGTCTCTGGAGGAATGTCCAGGAAGTGGAAGGAGAGAAAAGAAATTGTTGCACTTGCTGTTGAAGGGAGTTGCAAAAAGGTCGCAGCAAGGTTGGCCCCATTTGCGGAAGATTTGGTCCACAACTACCTGATTCAGAGACCACTCGTGAGGCATGAGAATTGCTCTGCTCAGCCTGTCTGCTATGACGTTGGACCTCCCAGGGATGTGCGTTGCGATCAGAAACCGTTGGGAAGAGATCGCCCACTGCCAGAGTCTGAGTGCTTCTCGACATATGGTGTAGGACCTGGTTCCGCTCTGCTTGTTGATGTACCACACTACTGACATATTGTCCTTTTGAATTGCAATGGTCCCAGTAGGAAGAGAACCCTGAAGAGCTTGCAACGCTAAGAGCATGGCCCTCCTCTCCAAGACGTTTATATGCAGGTGGTACTCGTGAGGTTGCCAAGTGTCTTGGACTGTTCTGCTCTGATAATGCCCCCCCACCCGATCAGGGAGGCGTCCGTGGTCACCGTAGCAACTGGCGGGGGGAGTACAAATGGTCTGCCGTGGGGCACTGATGTGGAGACCATCCACCAGGCAAGGTGCTTTTTGCATGCTTCTGTGATCATGATCATGTGAGACATGGGAAGCTCCTGGAAGGACCATTGGGTGAAAAGAAGCCACTGGAGAATCCTCATGTGAAAACAAGCTAGAGGAACGATTTGCTGCCATGAGACCCAGAGTTTGGAGGACAAACATGGCTTGAATTCTTTTGCATGGTAATAAAACCTTCACATGTTGGCGAATCGCTAATACCCTGTCTGGTGGAAGGCTCTCTGACATATCTTTTGTATTTAAATTTGCGCCTATAAAGGTGATAGACTGACAGGGCGACAATGCAGACTTTTCGAAATTTATTGTGATACCTAGTCTGGAGCAAGTCTCGATAGTGTAGTCTCTGGCTCGCAGAAGATGATGCCTGGTGGTAGCAGTGAGGAGCCAGTCGTCTAGATATGGAAACACCTGGAATCCTTGCTGTCTCAGGTGAGCGGTAACTACTGCCATACATTTGGTGAACACCCTGGGGGGCTGTGGTGAGACCAAAGGGCAGAGCTCTGAACTGATAATGGCTGGCTCCCAGCCAGAAGCGAAGGAATCTTCTGGAGCGTCTGTCCATTTTGATGTGGTAGTAAGCATCCTGAAGATCTATAGAGCACTTCCAATTGCCCTGACCCAGAAAGGGTAAAATCATCTGTAGCGTGACCATCCGAAACTTTGTTCTTTGTACAGACCTGTTCAGTCTGCTGAGATCCAGAATGGGTCTCCAGTCCCCTGTCTTTTTTGGTACCAAAAAGAACCTTGAGTAAATTCCGGATCCTTGCTGGTCTGCTGGGACTTGCTGGATGGCCCTTTGTTTTGAAACTTCTTGAATAAGAAGTTATGTACCTACCATAACGTTCCATGTTAGTTGTCTTCTCTCGCCTTCTTTCTTGCTGGATGGGTTCGGAGCCGATCCTCGGCTCCGACTCGGCCACTTACTAAAGCTCGAGAGCTAATTTTACCAGCTCGAGGCAACCCTATATCCCATGATGCAAGGCGAAGACTACCCAGATCTCGTTTGGTAGCCAAGGAAATTATGCAATATATTCCTCCAACTGGAGAGGAGGAGGAAGAGGTAATAATACTAAAAATGACAATAATAATAATCATAATCCCCCGAAAAGGATCCACGCTGGTGTCAACGACCTGAGACGTACCTCCTTGGACTACATGAAAAGGGACATCGAGGAGCTCTCTGATTATGTAGCCCAGGCAGGTATGACCCTGATCTTGAGCAGTATCCTACCTTCACCTAGAATGATGCCACAATACAGTGATAAGATGATCAGCTTTAATAATTGGCTTAAATTCTGGTGTCATTCAAAGGGGATCCAATGTCTGTCTGCCTGGGATGACATGCTGGACAAGCCACGCTGCTTCGCAGGGGCGGCTTGCACCTGTCACCCTGGGCTTCGGATATTGGCAAAGGCTCTTGCCACCCCATAGTGCCTTTTTAGGCAAGGCTCAAATTCTAAACCTACCACCCTAGAACACCAAAAGGAAAAAACTAAGGGTAATGCTGCTCAATGCCAGAAGTCTCAATCTCAAGATGCACTTTTCGAGGCCCTTCTCAATATGGAGAACATCGATGTCTGTGCTGTGACAGAAACCTGGTTCAAGGCTCCTGAGAGCACCCCAGCACTAACAGGTTTCACCTCATATCATGCGTTCGGCCCCAAAATCCGGACAACACCAAGAAAGGAGGGTGTCCATATTCATAAGGACACCCACACCTCAAGGTTGGTGGCAACGCATGATGCATCGGAGACCATCCAGGTGCAATTAACCATAGGCAAGACTGCTCTGCAATTTGTAGCATGTTACAGGCCACCCTCTCAAACTCAGGAACCTCACATGGCCTTCCTGAAAACATTGGAGGGATAAATGTATCTCCAAACACCATCATACTAGGTGACTTTAACTACCCTAATATAGACTGGGAACACTACTCAAGCCCGAACACTCTAACCCAAAGATTCCTGGAGTTCATAAACTCAAATGCCATGGAACAACTAGTCACCATCCCCACAAGAGGAGAAAACATACTTGATCTCATCATCACGAACATGGGATCAAAATGTTCAACACGAAGTATACCCCTCACTGGTGAGATCAGATCATAAACTAATCTCGCTGGAGGTCCTCATCCCGCCCCACCTGAAACAAAAAGACCACAGTGAAAAACTTCTCAAAAGCCGATTTCACACTTCTAAAAACTAGTGTGGTCTCCTTTAAGGCCCCTGAGCCAGTGGTAAACATTACTCAAACCGCTGAATCACTTACAAATGCCTTCTACCAGCACCTACAGGACTGCATGGATCAGGCAATCCCAAACAAAACTAAGACTCTCTGTACCAAAGGCAAGCGTCCAGTCTGGTGGACCCCAGCCATAAACAAGCTCTACAACAAAAGGAGGAAGCTACTACAAGATAGAGCAAAATCCTTGAAAGGTAAGACACCTTTGATCATTATAAGTAAAAACTAAGAGCTCTCATAAAATCATCCAAGGCAAATTTTGAGAGAAAAATGCCAAGGACTCTAAAGAGAATCATAAGGCCTTCTTTAGCTATGTTAGAAACCTAGGAGGAAACTCCCAGATATGCTCAGAATTAGTTCAAAATGATGTGAAAATTACTGAACCTACACACATTGCCAACATACTGGCTGACAGGTTCAGTGCAAACTTCTCCCCTCCCCAAAGGAGAGATATCTATTCCAGAGGATTGTAGCCCCCAAACATGTCCAACGCCCAGGTGAGAACTGCCCTCACTAAGGCAAAAACACAGCATCCATGGGACGGATGGTGTCCCCGGCTGTGTGCTTCATGAACTCAATGAGGAATTAAACCCACAGTTAGGACAGCTGTTTAATCTTAGCCTCACCTCAGGATCATTACCCAAGGAGTGGCGCACGGCGACTGTGGTCCCACTTCATAAGGGCGGTGCCTCCACAGACCCTGGAAATTACCGCCCCATTAGCTTGACAAGCCTTATCTGCAAAGCCATGGAGAGGATCATAATGGAACTCATAAATAAAGACATAGGGAACTTGCAGACTTTTGGATCCAACTCAGTTTGGCTTTGTCAAAGGCAGATCCTGCCTCTTAAACTTGGTTGACTTTTTCGAGACAGTCACCAAGGCCATTGATGAGGGAAAGGCAGTCCATACAGCCTACCTCGACCTGGCAAAGGCCTTCGACACAATACCCCACTCAGGTATCATCGAAAAACTCATCAGCTTGAATGTAAACCCATACATCACAAGATGGGTTGCAAACTGGCTAAGTGACAGAACCCACAGGGTCAGAGTTGCTGGAGCCATGTCAGACTCAAAGCCTGTCACAAGTGGTGTCCCACAGGGCTCAGTCCTGGGTCCACTCTTGTTCGGCATCTACTTTTCTGAAGTACAAGCAAACACAGGAGGGTTATGGCTGACAAAGTTTGCAGATGACTGCAAACTGGCCATAGTCGAAAACACATCTGACACAGATATCCTCCAGAAGGGCCTCACAGAAATGGATAACTGGTGCCAGAGCCATGGCCTGAAGTTAAACGCCAAAAATGCATAGTCATACCCTTTGGGAAAAACAAGGCTACCCCTAGCTACCATATAGGTGGCAATCCACTGAGCACAGAAAAGTCATCAGAGATCTGGGGACCCAGGTTGACAGTAGCCTTTCGTTTGACACTCATGTTGCTAAAGTAGTTAGGAAAACCTTCTATATCACCCACCTGATCATGAAGGGATTCACATCTAGATCAAGGGAGGTCATCGTCCCCTGTACTCATCACTTATTAGACCTATGATTGAGTACAATGCCCGTTCGGAATGTATCTGACCAGACACCTGCTGCAGCTTGAAAGGCCCCAAAAGTTCCTCACCAAAAGGATAAAGGGTCTCAAAAATATGTCTTATGCTGCCCGACTGAAAGAACTCCAGCTCTATTCAGTCTCATACCGCTTGCTCAGAGGTGACCTGTGCCTGACATATAAGGCCATGTCAAACCCAGATTTGATGAATATGCTTCACCTCAAAAATCTAGATCCCTCAGAACCACAAGGGCGGGAGACTTAAACCTTGACACGGTTATAAATAGAACGTGCTGGAGGGACAGATTCATCACCCAGAGACTCCCTATGCTGTGGAACAAAATCCCGGTACATGTGAGGCAGAGCACCTCTCTGGTCTTGTTCAAGAGGAATCTTGACCAATGGATGGGAGATTGCAGATATACCCCAGGGATTACTTCAGCGTCACTGCTTGACAGAGGCACAGCAAAATGATAGGCATAGTTTTTATTCAAACTAAAGGGGTGGCGAAAGCCACATAACTATGGGCTAGGCTTATAAATGCCCTTGGGCAGATAGCCTAGTATGAACCTATGAACCTATGAACCTAATCTAGTGACACTAGAAAGCTGATTAGCTAGAAAAATGGATAAAGCCTCTTAAGAGAAGGGGCACAATCTTCTCGGTCTGACCAGGCTAGGGGGATGGTGGGCGGGATGCAAGAAAGAAGGCGAGAGAAGACAACTAACATGGAACGTTATGGTAGGTACATAACTTCTTAATGTTAAGTTGTCAATCTCGCCTTCATTCTTGCTGGATGGGACCGCGTCCCTAGCACCTCTATCCTGGGTGGCTCAATGGAACAGACTCTTGAGAATGGTGGAACCAAAATTCGCTCTGTCTCTGGAAGCCAAGTCTAATTTGCAATGTGAAACAAAGGTATGAGGAGAGGCCCATGTGGCTGCTGCACAAATAGTGTCTATTGGAAGTCTAGCCTGAAAAGCTGTAGATGTAGCTAGAGCTCTGGTAGAATGGGCTTTTGGCCTAGAAATCAACTCTTTGCCTCTGAGCTGATAAATGCAAGTAATCACAGAAGACAGCCATCTAGATAGTTACCTTGGAGACTGGAAGGCCTTTCCTGTTCTCTGCATAGGATAAAAACAGTTGATCAGATTTCCTAAAATGTTTAGTTCTGTCCAGATAATATCTGAGTTGGCGGTGAACATCAAGATAATGAGGTTTTTGTTCCACTCTATCAGAATAATTTGGGGAAAAAACTGGAAGATCAATGGATTGATTTAAGTTAGTCTGCGATGCCACTTTGGGTAAGAAAGACGGATTAGTCCTTAGAGAAACTCTGTCTTTGTGGAAGATTAAGTAGGGAGGACGAATGCAGAGGGCATGAAGCTCAGATACTCTCTTGGCAGAAGTAATAGCGACTAGAAAGAGTGTCTTCCAAGAAAGAAATTTCAATGAACAGGCAGCCGCAGGTTCAAAAGGGGGAAGAATCAAGGATGTTAAAATTAAATTTAGATCCCACTGTGGTGGGGGGTCTCTAATCGGAGGTTTAAGTAAAAAGATACCTCTAAGGAATGCCTTGCAAAGTTTACGTGACATAATGCTGTGGTCCAAAAAGCCTATATGAAAATTTGAAATGGCTGCCAGCTGAACTTTTACTGTGGAGGAAGAAGATCCTGAATGAAAAATCTCGGCTAGGATGTCCAAGACCGAATGAATCTGAGCAGTATAGGGGTCTATATTCCTAGCTTTTGCCCAGAAGGAGAAACGTTGCCATTTACTAGTGCAAATCCTTCTGGTGGAAGATTTAAGGGAAGCTACTATGATATCCCAGACGGGATTAGAAATCATAGGAAGCCTGGCTAGGGATGGAAGTGGAGCAACCAAGCAGTGAGGTTGAGAGAAGGTATGGATTGGTGCAGCTGCCCCGACTGGTGGGTCAGAAGATCTGGAACCGGGTCCAGATGTCATGGCTGTACCAAAAGATAACGATGTAGGAACGGAAACCATATCTGTCGAGGCCAATAAGGGGCAATGAGAATCAACTTGGCTCTCAAGGCGGTTGCTTTCTGAATTACTTGAGGTATCAGAGGAAAGGGAGGAAAGGCATAAAGAAGTCCCCGGGGCCAATCTTGGGTTAGAGAGTCTTTGGGGGGATGGCCTGGAAGGGGGAAGAGAGAGAAGAAGTTGGGGCATTTGTTGTTTTGAGGTGTAGCAAAAAGGTTGCAGCAAGGAAGGCCCCACTCCTGAAAAATCTCTTCCGTCACTGATTGTTTGAGAGACCACTCGTGAGGCATGAGAATAGCTCTGCTCAACCTGTCCGCTATGATGTTGGATATCCCGGGGATATGCGTTGCCATCAGAAACCGCTGAGAAGAGATTGCCCACTGCCAAAGTCTGAAAGCCTCTCGACACAGTGGATAGGACTTGGTTCCGCCCTGTTTGTTGATATACCACACTATGGACATATTGTCCGTTTGGACTGCAATCCGCTGAGAAGAGATTGCCCACTGCCAAAGTCTGAGAGCCTCTCGACACAGTGGATAGGACTTGGTTCCGCCCTGTTTGTTGATATACCACACTATGGACATATTGTCCGCTTGGACTGCAATAGTTCCCAGGGGAAGAGAGTCGTTGAGGGCTTGCAACGTTAAAAGCACTGCTCTCATCTCTAGGACATTTATGTGCAGGTGGTATTCGAAAGGTTGCCAAGTGCCATGGACCATCCTGCCCTGATAATGCCCCCCCCCCCACCCGATCAAGGAGGCATCCGATGTAACCGTGGCGACCGGGGCGGGAGGAACAAAGGGTCTGCCATGATGGACTTGAGGGGACGATATCCATCAGGTCAGATGTATTTTGCAAATTTGAGTTATTATGATCCTGTGACACATGGGAAGTTGTTAAAAGGACCATTGGGCGAATAGCATCCATTGTAGAAGACGCATGTAAAAGCGGGCAAGGGGAAGAAGTGTTATGGCGGCCGCCATAAGACCCAATACTTTCAGAGCAAATCTGGCCTGAATTTTGTTGCTGAGAAGAATCACCTGGACGTGATTTTGAATATCCAAGATCCTTTGATCTGTTAACTTTGCTGAAAGTTGTACGGTGTCCAATTTTGTGCCTGTAAAAGTAATAGATTGGCAAGGCGACAAGGCAGATTTTTCAAAATTTATAGAAATCCCTAGCCCTCTGCAAATGTGAATGGTGTAATCTCTGGCTTGGAGAAGTTGATGCCTGGTGGTGGCAGTGAGGAGCCAGTCGTCTAGATATGGAAACACCAGGAATCCTTGACGTCTCAGGTGAGCCATAACCGCTGCCATACATTTGGTGAACACTCTAGGGGCTGTAGTGAGTCCAAATGGCAGGGCCCTGAATTGGAAGTGACTGGTCCCCAGCCGAAACCGGAGAAACCTTCTGGAGCGCCTGTGAATTTTTATGTGATAGTACGCATCCTGAAGATCTACCGAGCACATCCAATTGTCCTTGCCCAGAAAGGGTAGAATGTACTGCAGCGTGACTATCTGGAATCTGGTTTTCTTTACAAACTTGTTTAGTTTGCCGAGATCTAATATTGGTTTCCAGTCCCCTGTCTTTTTTGGTACTAAAAAGAACCTTGAGTAGATACCGGATCCTATTTGGTCTGCTGGGACTGGCTGAATGGCTCTTTTTGCTAGCAGTTTTGAAATCTCTGGTACTGCTAGTTCCCTTAGACCGGGTGGAACGTCTGGAAGGGTTCCCTCTTGCTGAACTGGGGTTTAAATAAAGGGAATTTTGTAACCCTCGGATATGATCGACTGTACCCATTTGTCTTGAGAAAGGGAAAGCCAGGCTTTGGGGTACAGAGATAATCTTCCCCCGACTGCCTCCAACTGCCTCCAAAGGTGGACAATCGGGCAACATCTCAGGGATGCTGGAAGGGTTTGTCAGAGAGAGGCTCCCTGCTACCCTGATTCTGCGGACCCCCCTCTGCCTCTAGGGCAGCGTCTGTTGTTGTTATCCCCCTCTGCCTCTGGGGGTAAACTGACCTCATGCGTCAGGCGTGAATCCTTGAGGTTTGCGGAACCACATTTTCCCTCCCTTCTGACCTTTTGGGTAAGGTCTTGAAGGAGTGGAGAAACGGACTCCTACGGCAGAAAGAGTCTTGCCATCTTGTTCGCATCTAGTCAAGGTGTCTTTCACTTGAGATCCGAACAAAGTCGAGCCATCAAAGGGAGAGTTTGTGAAGGACGCTTTGAAGGGATCTGCAAAATTACAAAGCCGCATCCAGGATTGACGCCTTAAAGCCACTCCTGTGCCTGCGGCCCTACTCGCTCCATCGGCTGCATATGAAATGAGCCGCATGGAGGAGTTAACAATGGAGTTTAGGATTCCTAGCTGTGATTCCTAGCTGTGAGTTAATCTTATCCTGAGACCCAGCAGCTGACGGATCCTGTAAAACGTCTCCCAACTCTTTAAGAACATCTCTTTGAAGGCGGGTGAAGTGACACAAGTAATTCAGCGATCGCATGGCAAAGGTCGCTGAAGAAAAAATCCGCTTGCCGTACCTATCCATAGTCCTAGAATCCTTGTTAGGAGGATGGACAGGTACTGGAGGATCAGCTAGTTCCTTCTTGGTGGCTGCAGCTACCACCATGGCATCAACCGGGACAACTTCAAATATTGCCTATCAGGTGGGGCCGTAATGAATTTAGAAGGCCTCCGAGGAATAGGTTCCACCGAATCCGGGGCCATCATGTCCATAAGAGGGTCGAAAGGCGGAGACACCCAGGAGGTGGAGGGTCGAGACCCGAACGCCTCCAGGTATACTGACTCGTCCTCGGAAGGATTAAGGGAAGGCCAGTTCCCCCTCTGCTTAAGGAGTTCAAGGATGTCTGAGAAAGAGACATCCTCAGAGGGGGACCTTGGGGATCCCTCAGACTCATCCAAGTCAGTATCGGATGTAATATACTCGAGGGAGTCTAGATGTTTCCTCTTACATGTCCTCTTACGCGGAGGTTCACCTGACGGATCAGGAGAAGCCTCGGAAGAGGAAGATATTCCCAATGGGGAAACCTGAGGCGTTGGATCTCTGGATCCGGGAGCAAGATAGTGGGAAGAGACGTCAGCAGGCACTGTAGTGGGAGGAGCTGATGGAACTGACCATTGACTACGCCCAGGGGCTAGTACACTCCTCATCACCTCGAAGGCTCCCCCGTCAGAGAGACCAGAAGGTTCCCGCTCCGAAGAGATAGGAACTCCAGGCCTCACCGACAGGGACGGCTCCGAGGCCAATGTCGGGGCTGAGCTGACCAACGCCAAAGCCCCGAGAGGGAGAACGGGGTCGGACAAGGGTCCGATGCCACTCGCCCCCTCAGAGCCGACGAGAGAGACCAGACGCCCGGATCCCTCCAATAAAGGCCTCAAGGAGGAAATCGGAGCAGAGGACGACGGAGCCGAAAGGGGGGTGGTATCGGCTCCGAAGTCACAACAGTCACGGCTCCGAGGAGCTCCGGCTCCGAGCTCTGTAAGAGAGTCGAAGGAGGAATGTTAGGTGGATGTGTGATAGCTACCGTCTGTTGAGATGGGCTATGGAGCATTTGGGCCAATGCCTAAGACTTTATACTCACCACTCTCTCAAGGTCGTGATCGGACAGCCTGGACGACCGAGAAGAACGGCTCCGATGGCTCCGCTCCGAGAGCAGGGGTGATCTTGGAGCCGAACGTATAGATTCCAACGAGGGGGATCGTGATCTCTTTTTAGAGATAGGTGGAGCCGAAGGAGCCGAGGATACGTCGGCTCCAGCTGGAGCAGACACTGAGTGCCCAGATTTAGCAGCATCGGCGCCGGATGGAGCCGATACTGTAACTTCTAATATAGAAGGATCAGCTCCGGCCGGAGCTGATCTCGACACTGAAGGAGAACCAGTAGCCGATGGCTTAGGACTTGAAGTCGAAGGCTTAACTGGTTTTGAGGGCTTCCCCGGAGCCGACTTAGTCGGGGAGCTCTCAGGCTTTAATAAGCCCATCAATATTAATTTATTTCTGCGCTCCTGCAGGACTCTTGGGCTGAAGGCATGACAGATAGCACAAGAGTCCTGCAGGTGCAGAGGTCCCAGGCAGTAAACACAAGAAGTGCGACCGTCCGTCAGAGACATCTTCTGACAGCAGGAGGCCCACTTCTTGAAGCCTGAGACCTTTGTGTCCTTCGACATAGCTGTGTCAAGGAAACACAAGTAACAAAAGGAAACACAGACACGCACACAAAAAAAACACCCAATCCAATAATAAAAAATTTAAACAGGGATACAACACACTCAAACACACACAGAATCCCTGACAGGAGAAATTAGGAAAGGGGGAGGTTTAAGGCCTAACCTAGGGGAAGGGATAAATAACTAGAAAAATAGGGAACACTAACGGGAATAGGGTTAAATTAAACGTTAAGGGTTCACACAACAACTAAGGTGATTAAATCTAAAAGGGATGAGACAAAGTCTTAATTTGAAGAAACTTACCTGGAGCTGGTAAAAGAGGCACCTCGTGGCGCAAAGCGAGATCTGGGTAGTCTTCGCCTTGCATCATGGGATATAGGGTTGCCTCGAGCTGGTAAAATTAGCTCTCGAGCTTTAGTAAGTGGCCGAGTCGGAGCCGAGGATCAGCTCCAAACCCATCCAGCAAGAATGAAGGCGAGATTGACAACTTAACATCTGCTTCATCCCTTACATTGGGTGGAACATCTGAAAGGGACTTGTTTAACCATAAGGGGGTGCGAACAAAGGGAATTCTGTAGCCTCCGGATATAACAGACTGTACCCATTTGTCTTGTGTTACTTCTTGCCAAGCTCTTGGGTATAGCGATAATCTTCCCCCGACTGCCTCCAGAGGTGGACAGCCGGGCAACCCTTCAGGGGTGCTGGAAGGGCTTCTCAGAGAAGGATTCTCTGCTGCCCTAGTTTTGCGGACCCCCTCTGCCACGAGGGCGGCGTCCATTATTGTTCCCTCCTCTGCCCTTGGATGGGAATTCACCACGTGTGTCCGGCAAGGCTCCCTGGGATTTCCGGAACCACATCTTTCCACTCTTCTGACCCTTGGGAAATGGTCTGGAAGGAGTGGAAAAATGGACTCCCACGGCAGAGAGAGTCTTGCCTTCCTGCTCACACCTGGCAAGGGTGTCCCCTTCACCTGTGATCCAAAAAAAGAGGAACCATCAAAGGGGGTGTTGGTGAAAGACACTCTGAAAGGCTCCGCAAAGTTACATAGCCGCATCCAAGCGTGCCTCCTTAGGGCAACGCCTGTGCCTGCTGCTCTACTCGCACCATCGGCTGCATAAAAAATGAGCCTCATGGAGGAGTTCACCACTGAATTAAGAGTCGCCAGCTGGGAGGCTGCCTTAGCCTGGGCACCCTCAGCTAATGGATCTTGTAGGGTATCTCCAAGCTCTTTAAGGATATCCCTTTGAAGACGGGTAAAGTGGCGCAAATAATTCAGAGACCTCATGGAAAAGGTCGCTGAAGAGAACATCTGCTTCCCATATCTGTCCATCGTCCTGGACTCCTTGTTAGGGGGATGGACAGATGAAGTTTCTGCCAACTACTTCTTTGTGGCCGCCGCTACCACCATGGCATCAACGGGGACACCTTTGGTCAAAAACTGTTTGTCCTGTGGTGCAGTTATGAATTTAGCGGGTCTTATGGGGGTCGGTTCCACTGTCTGGAGGTGACCACGCCTTCCAAGCCACCACAGACATCAGTGGGCCGAAAGGTGGAGACACCCAGGAGGAAGGCCGGGATCCAAACGCATCCAGGAATACCGACCCATCCTTGGAAGGGCTTAGGACAGTCCAGTTCCCCCTCTGCCTAAGCATCTCAAGGATGTCTGAGAAGGAGACATCTTCAAAGGGGGATCTCGGGGACCCTTCCGAATCCTCTGAGTCGGTATCTGATATGACAGACTCAGGGGAGTCAACATGCTTCCTCTTGCATTTCCTCTTACGAGGAGGCTCCTCTGAATGATCAGGGGAGGCCTCGGAAGAGGAAGATGCACCCAAGGGGGTGCCCTGGAGCACTGGTTCCCCACGCTTGGGGTCTGGAGGAGGGTCAGAGGCAGACGCAGGCACCATAATGGGAGGAGCCGATGGGGATGATCGTGGGGCTAACTCAGGGGCCAGCACACTCCTCATGATTTCAAAGGTATCCCTGCTCGGATGCAGAGAAAGCTCCAGTTCCGAAGAGATCGGAATCTCTCTCCGCACCAAGGGGGACGGCTCCAAAGCCAATGTAGGAGCACAGCTCACCTGCGCCGAAGCTCCGAGGGGGAGAACGGTGTCGGACAAGGGTCCGATGCCACTCGCCCCCTCGGAGCCAACGAGGGAGTCTCGGCGCCCAGATTCCTCCAAGGACGGTACCAAGGAAGTGATCGGAGCAGACGACGGAACCGAAGGAGAAGGTATCGGTGCCGAAGGTTCCACGACTCAAACCCAAACGAACTCCGGCTCCGAGCTCAAGGGAGGAGTCAGAGGAGGAATAACTGCAGATATGGATTGAGCAGACACCTGATGAGGGGGGCTGGACAACATTTTGGCTAGGGCCTGCGATTTCAACAGCCTACTGACCACACTCTTCACGTCGTGATCTGAAAGCCTTGAGGACCGAGAAGAGTGGGAGGACCAATGACTGTGCTCCAATTGGAGCAAAGGAGACCTCGGAGCCGAGCGTATCAACTCCAAGGAGAGAGACCTGGATCTCTTTCGACTCCCCGACGGCTCTGAAGTTTGTCTCAGAACCGACTGGGAGGCAGGCACATCGGTTCCGGACGGAACAGAGGCAGAAGGAATAGCTTCACCCAACGACAGCTCCGAACTGGGAGCCGAAGATTTAAGTGGCTTGGAGGACTTCACAGGCTGAGCCTTAGCTGGTGAATCCTGGGGCTTAAGTAAACCCCGTAGGATTAACTTATTTTTACGCTCCTGCAGGACTCTTGGGCTGAAATCACACCGAACAAGCGTCCTGCAGGTGCACAGCGCCCAGATAATAGACACAAGAAGTGTGACCACCTGTCAGAGACATCTTTTGGCAGCATGAGTCACACTTCTTGAATCCGGACACCTTGGTATGCTTGGACATTCAGGGAACACCAAGAACAATACACTACAAATAGCAGGTAATAACTATCACACACACAAAGTTACTACACCCAAAAAAACAGAAAAGAAACACAAACAATATTCTATGCTACCAACACCAATTAAATCTAGCTAGGTAAACACTAAACTCTACTTTTTTTTTTTTTTTTTTAAAGAAAAAGGTTAGCCTCTAATTTAAACGGCTACCTAAGAGAAGAAAGTGTGTTTGTGTGTGTGTGTGTGTGGGGGGGGGGGGGGGGCTCTCTAACTAAAACGAGTTTCCTGAAGAGAAGTGGGAGGATACAGGGAAGAAAATATAGATACAAAGAAGATATACTAATAAAAGCTGAAACTACAACAAGCAATCTACACTAAAAACCCTAAAGTTTTCATCAAAAATAAAGATAAAATAATGAAAAAAATACGACCTGAGCCAGCAAGACAACCTCGCAGCTGAAGCAGCAAACGAGATCTGGGTATCTAGTGCCAGGCATCATGGGATATAGGGTGGCCTCGAGCCAGTAAACAGCTCTCCAGCTATTGAAGATGGCCGAGTCGGAGCCGAGGATCGGAACCCAACCAACAAGAATGAAGGCGAGATAGACAATTAACCGTTGCTGTGCGCCATTTTATGGGCATGTACCCTGTGGGGAGGCTGAGGTTGAACAGCATGTTTAGGTGGGGGGTTAATTTGTTCTGAAGTTCGTGCAAGACGCAGCCTGAGACACCATCTGGCTCCCTTGACTCTGTGTTTTTGGCTTTTGAAAGGGCTATTTTCACCTGTGCATCTGTTATTTCTGGGACACTACACTTTTCCGGCATTGTTGTGCGCCCTTTTGAGGGTGAGAGGGGGGTGAAGTTTGGACTGAATCTATCTGCCAGGATGTTGGCAACATCAGTAGGTTCAGTATATTTTGTGCTATTTTGCATTAGTTAAGTGCATATCTGCGAGTTGCCACTTAGATTCTTAACATAGCTAAAGAAGGTTTTGTGGTTATCATTTGAATCCTTGGCTATTTTTCTTTCAAAGTTAGCCTTGGATGATTTTATGAGGGACCTTAGTTTCTTATGTATACTAATGAGGAATGTCTTTCCTTCTTGGGATTTGCTTTTTTTCTGAACTAGTTTCTTCAGTCTATTCCACCAGGCTGATTTCCTTCTCTTAGAGGAGTGAGTCTTGGTTTCACTAGGGATGGCACGATCCACGCATCCTTGTAGGTGGTCAGAGAGTGCATTTGTAAAGGTTTCTGCATCTTGGGCAGTGTTATCCTTTAGCGTGGGGGCTGTGAAACTTACCGCCTCTGTCATAGTAAGGTGAAGTTTGCTTTAGAAAAGTTTTTTTACTGTGGTTTCCTTAGCTGGGGGTGGTGGTGGGGTGTGGACATCCAGAGTGATTAGTTTATGGTCTGATCTAACCAGTGAAAGGTTGACCTCCGGTGTGGAACACCTGTTGCCCATGTTTGTAATGACCAGGTCCAATATGTTTTCACCTCTGGTAGGGGAGTTTACCAGCTGATTCAGGGCGTTTGAGTTGATGAATTCCAGGAAGCGCTGGGCCTGGGAATTTGTACTAGAGTAGTTTTCCCAGTTAATGGTAGGGGAATTGAAATCGCCTAGTATCAGGGTGTTCAGTAGGACCTTCATGTTTTCCAGTGTCTCCAGAAAGGTGGAGTGGTGGTCCTGGGTCATGGAGGGTGATCTGTAGCAAGCCACAATTTGCACTGCAGATTTGCCCAATGTTAGTTGCACATGGATGATCTCAGAGGTATCATGCTGCGCCACTAACCTGGAGGTGTAGGTATCCTTGATGAATATGGATACACCCCCTCCTTTTGTGTTTTGGTCCGTGTTCTGTGGCCGAAATGTGTGGTATGAGTTGTAGCCCGGTAGTACTAGGGTGCTCTCTGAAGCCTTAAACCAGGTTTCAGTTACTGCACAGATGTCGACGTTCTCTATACCGAGGAGTGCTTTGAGCGTGTGCATTTTGAGATTTAAACTCCTGGCGTTGAGTAGCATAACCCTCAGATTTTTGTTAATTGTTTATGGAGGTGGGTTTGACTTTTGAGCCTTGCCTAGAAAAGGCACTATGGGGGCAGCAAAAGCCTTGGCCAGTGTTCGAAAGCTTAGGGGTGACTGGTGCAAGCAGTCTCTTGCGAAGCAACGTGGCTTGTCGAGCATGTCGTCCCAGGCTGACAGACACTGGATCCCCTTTGAATGACACCAGAAGCTTAGCCAATTGTTGAAATTGATTATTTTTTCTTTATACTGAACTATCATTCTTGGTGAGGGCAGGATGCTACTCAGGGTCTTATCAGCCTGGGCTAAATGATCAGAGAGCTCTTCCATGTCTCTTTTCGTGTAGTCCAGAGAGGTACATCTCAGCTCATTCACACCAACATGAACAATGACAGGGTCATATTTGTACTTGTTCTGGAGTGACCCGAGTGCTTGTGTTATGTGGTGGATTCTGGCTCCCGACAGGCAGCTAACAGTAACCTTCTGCTTGTCCAGCCTAGTGAGTGGGAAGTCAGTGTGCAGGACTATAGAGTCACCTATTACTAGTGTGTTATGTATGTTATTTTGCCTTAAGGACTGTGATTGTGCAGCACACTGATTTGGTGTTTTATGTGTTTGTCTGGTTTGTGACAGGAAGTGCAGGTTGTTTGGGTGTCTGCTTTGGAGGTCTCTGATGCTTTTACAGGTTTTTATTTAGAACCTCCGAGTATGATTTTGTGTATTTATGTGTATTTTTTGCCAGTGCTGGTTTAGCAGGTCTATGTGTGGCTGGAGTTGTGGTGCAAGTGTTAACCTTGTCCTCTTGACTGCCTGTTCCAGTCTTGGGTGGAGACAGCTTAGCCTCCAATTTGGCTGTATAATTGAATCTCTCACATATGTTAGTGTTTTGTGGTAGGAGGAGAGGGTTGTCTGTACATGAGGCAGTTGTAACATTGTCTCAGAATACCCAGATTCACCAGCTGGACTGGAGAGTACACCTGAAATTGCCCTTTGGTCATGCCTGAATAGCAGGGTGAGCTGCTTAATCGCTTGGTTGGTGAGGGGTGAATAAAGAGTCTTGCCCTACTGGGCAATCAAGTGTTAGGGTATATATTAGTGCTTGCTATTAGGACTGAGCAAGTGCTGGGCTGTAGGATGCTTTTTGAATGCTTAGGTGGAGAGTTAGACTAGTTTCAAGGGAAAAACTAAAGAGGAGATTTTAGTGGAGCCGGGAATAATTTAACCCTAGCTAACCGGCACTGCCCGGCCCACAAAACCTTGCAAACGCATTTTTTATAGCAGGGAAATGAAAGATAGAAATTAACGGGCAATAAACTACTAACTTCTGGGCTGGAACCACTGCTCCAGGGACAGATAGGCTGCTCAAAGCTCCCCTCTCTCACAGGTGAACAGAGAAACTTTCTTATATCCACGTAAGGTACGGGCAACTCAGAAACTTGTAACACAGCCCTGAATTCAGCACTAGCCTGAAAACTGGACTAGCTTACTTACTACTTACTTACTAGCTTAGAAAGGTGGGAAACACTGAATTTTTTTGTTTTTTTGTAAAGATAAGGCAAACACAGTAAAAAAAATACACTTAAAACTTTAAACCACTACAAACGATCAGAAAAGGCTACCGCACTTTAGTGTGTAGCCTATAACAGTTAAATTATTTAAACAAAAAACAACTTTTTAAAAGTGCAGGCAGTCAAATAAGTACAATATGTGAAAAAAAAACAAGCTTTTGAATCACAATAAACGCTGGAAAATCAGCATTTAGGCAGAAAACAGTTAAGTACAGCAAGAAAGTACAGAAAACTGATACTTAATCACTCCAAAGTCTCTCTTCTAAGATAGAAGGCTTGTATCAGTTTAAGGCTTTCTAGTGCTTCCCAGTAGGTTAGTTACAGGAAAAATGGGAAACAAGCGCAGATGTTGTCTTTTAAACCAGATTGAAAGAGATGGACAAACTGTCCAAATGGTCAATAAACTACAATTTCTGGGCCAAGAACCACTCCTCTTGTGGTAGACAGACTGCCTAGTGCTTACCACTCCCACCGATAAGCTAGAAGGCTTTCCTCCAACACAGAAAGGCTTGAGGGGCTCAGAAGCTTACCAACAGTCCTGGATACAGCAACTCTGTATCTGGACTAGGCTAGTTACAGGAAAGGTGGGAAACAAGCGCAAGTGCGGCTTTTAAACTAGAAAGTTGAAAGAGATGGAAAAAAACTACCCAAACGGCCAATAGCTACAATTTCTGGGCCAGGGACCACTCCTCTTGCGGTAGATAGTCTACATAAGGCTACCTAATGCTTACCACTCCCACTGATAAGCTAGAAGGCTTCCCCTTAACACCAAAAGGCTTGGGGGCTCAGAAGCTTACAAAGAGTCCTGGATACAGCAAATCTGTACCTGGACTAGACTAGTAACAGGCAAGGCAGGAAACAAGTGCAAGCACAGGCTTTTAAATCAGAAGGTTGGAAGAGATGGAAAAGCTTCCCAAATGGCCAATAAACTATAATTTCTGGGCCAGAAACCACTCCTCCTATGGTAGATAGGTTACCTAGTGCTTACCACTCCCACTGATAAGCTAGAAGGCTTGGCTCCAACACAGAAGGGCTTGGGGGGCTCAGAAGCTTACCAACAGTCCTGGATACAGCAAATCTGTACCTGGACTACACTAGTTACAGGAAAGGCGGGGACCAAACACAAACACGGGCTTTTAAACCAGAAAGTAGAAAGATATGGAAAAACTGCCCAAACGGCCAATGAATTACAATTTCTAGGCCAAAACCCACTCATCCCATGGTAGATAGGCTACCTAGTGCTTACCACTCCCACTGATAAGCTAGAAGGCTTCCCTCAAACACAGAAAGGCTTAGGGGGCTCAGAAGCTTACCAAAAGTCCTGGATACAGCAAGTCTGTATCTGAACTAGACTAGTTACAGGAAAGGCAAAAAACAAGCTTAGAATTTTTTTTTACAGAAAAGCAGCTAAAACAGCAGTAAATACAATTCAAATTGCAGTGCAGGCTAGCACACGAGTGTGTAGCAATATTATGGCAAATGCAGTTTAAATAAATGCAATTAAATTAACAAATGACTAAAAAACAAGTGCAGAAAGCAGTAAATTAGAAGGCTACTAACAAGCAGTAATAAGTGCAGAGTAAGAGCGACTGAACAGATAGCACGCAGAACAGCAACTAAGACAGTTACAGTAAAAGCAGCTGAATAAAATATGTATATATTTTATTTTATTTTTTTTTTTTTTGATGGAGGGAACAGAGCAGGATTAAGAGGCTACAGGGGTTGTCCTTCTCAAATGCTTTCTTTGTACACAGTAGGAGTGCCTGAAATCAGAGTATGATCTCACTGTACTCAGTTGAATGAGCAAATGAGATGGGCCCAGAAGGAGTATCCAAATACAAATTTATAAGAGGGGCGGGCAGTTTCAAAGCCACCAACATTAGCACCACAACAAGAAGAGGGGGACTGGGTGGGAAACTAACTGTAGAGAGACAGCCACAACTTTCAGTCAAGTTAATATTCAGTGAGAATATGCAAATAAATAAATTAGATGCAGAACTATATGAAAAAGATCAGATAAAAGTGTACTTAAATTCACTTATACGTCCAGTTGATTTCAGGTAGATCTTAGCCGGAGCAAAGCTCAGATAATACTGGGGCAATGCGGCAACTGCCTCATGTACACAGACAATCCTCTCCTCCTACCACCCAACACTACAACCTGCGAGAGATGCACTTACATAGCCAAACTGGAAGCAAAGCTCTCTCCAGCCAAGATTGTGCTAGACAGTCAAGAGAAGGTTAACACCTGCATCACACCTCAAGCAACTCATAGCCCTTCAAAACCCACACCATCAACACCCACACATAGCAACACTAAACCCACATATGCAGAGGCCCTTAACATTAACCTGCCCAAGCAACAAGGACCTACGAAGCCAAAACGCAAACAAACACCAGTCACAACCAAAGTGACACATAGCTCACAACACCAGTGTGCCACCCAACAACAGCCCCTAAGGCAAGACATTGTACCCAACACTTTAGTCATAGGTGACTCTATAGTCAGGCACACTGATGTCCCACTCACCAGACTGAACAAGGAAAAAGTTACAGTCAGCTGCCTGTCGGGTGCCAGGATCCGCCACATAACGCATGCACGCAAGTCACTCCACAACAAGTACAAATACGACTCTGTCATTGTCCATGCTGGAGTAAATGACTTGAGACGTACCTCCCTGGACTACATGAAGAGACATGGAAGAGCTCTTGGATCATGTGACCCAGTTAGGTATGACCCTAGCCCTGAGTAGCATCCTGCCTTCGCCCAGAATGATACCACAGTATAAGGACAAAATGATCGACTTCAACAATTGGCTAAGCTTCTGGTGTCATTCAAAGGGGATCCAGTATTTGTCTGCCTGGGAAGACATGATCGACAAACCACGATGCTTTGCCAGAGATGGTCTGCACCTGTCACCCCTGGGATTCAGATTACTGGCTAAAGCTCTTGCCACCCCTATAGTGCCTTTTTTAGGCAAGGTTCAAAGGATAAAACCACCACCGTAACAGATAGCAGCAGGCAAAATCTGAAGGTAATGCTACTCAATGCTAGAAGTCTAAACCTCAAAATGCACTCTCTCTCGAGGCACTCCTAAAAATGGAGAACATAGATATTTGTGCAGTAACTGAGACCTGGTTCAAGGCTCCAGAGAGCACCCCTGCAATACCAGGTAACAATTCTTACCACACTTTTCGGCCACAAAACCAGGACCAAAACACTAAAGGTGGAGGAGTGTCCATATTCACCAAGGATATTCACACCTCCAGGCTAGTTGCCCAACACAATGCATCTGAAATTCTCCAGGTGCAACTAACACTAGGTAAGACTGCAATCCAAATTGTAGCTTGCTACAGATCCCCAACCATGCCCCAAGATCCTCAGTACACCTTTCTAAACATACTGGAAAATATTAAGATACAACCAAACACCCTAATACTGGGTGATTTCAACTACTCTGCCATTAACTGGGCAAACTACTCTGGTACCAACTCCTTTTCCCAATGGTTCTTGGAATTCATAAATTCTAATGCCCTGGATCAACTAATCCATTGTCCCACCAGGGGCTCCAATATCCTAGACCTGGTCATTACCAACATGGGCGACAGATGCTCCACACCAGTGGTCACCCCCTCATTGGTCATGTCTGACCATAAGCAAATCACCCTCGACATCCACATCCCACCCCCACCCCCCAGTAAGGAAACCTCCTTAGAAAACTTCTCCAAAGCCAACTTCAAGCTACTGAAGTCAGAAGTGATAAACTTCACAACACCCACGCAGACGGGATCTGGAAGTTCGACTGCAGAATCCTACACTAAGGCACTGTACGAGCATATCCACTCATGCATGAATCGTGCCATCCCAAATAGAACCAAGATGCTCTTCACCAAAAAAAGGAAGCCAATCTGGTGGTCCCCTGCTATAAACAACCTATACAACAGAAGGAAGAAACTGTTGCAAAAAAGAGGAAAATCCCTGGATGCAAAAAACTCCCTCATCAGCCTCAGTAAGAACCTGAGATCCCTCATAAAATCCTCAAAAGCTAGTTACGAAAATAAAATTGCCAAAGATTCCAAAGACAACCACAAGGCATTCTATAGTTATGTCAAGAATCTAAATGGCAATGCTCAGATCTGCTCTGAGTTACAACAGAATGGCATTAAATATACTGATCCCAAGGATATTGCCAATATCCTGGCAGATCAATTTAGTGCCAACTTCACCCCCCCCCTCACCCCATAAAGGGCCTATCTCAATATAAAAGATTGCCAAATTCCGATCATCACGGCCACACAGGTAGAAAAGCACAGTTATGTACCTACCATAAATGTAGATGTTAGAGTGTCTTCACTGCTGCAGTCATTACACTTGGGTTATCCTGCCATCAGGCGGTCCCGCAGTTGGCCAGAGTTCCAAAGTCTTGGTCCGGCGTCGGTTGCTGTCGCTTCTTCCTGACGACAGTGCGCCAGGGGTATATAAGATGCAGCAGACGCAATTTTCTTCAGTTTTTCTTGCCCAAGATGTCAGGTGACCCCAAATAGGTAGGCAATACATATTGCTAATAAAACATACAATAAAGGTAAAAAACAAAACCTTCAGTTACCAGCAAATACGCCACATAGGTAGTATAGGGTTGAAAGGTATAGGCAAGTCCCAGCTAAGAAAGAGGGGATGGCGGGTGGGTAACCTAGACTGCAGCAGTGAAGACACTCGAACATCTACATTTATGGTAGGTACAAAACTGTACTATGTTCATCGTGTTTCACTGCTGCAGTCATTACACTTGGGTTGAATCTCAAAGCTGAGTAAGGGTGGCTGGTTCTATAGAGGATTTGGGGTGGCTATGAGGCCCCGCAGCCCTGCAGTGGCAAAGCCAGCTCTGGATCTAGAATAAAGAGGCAAGTGATAATGCTTGGTAAAGGTGTGCACTGAACTCCAAGTTGCAGCTTCCAAGATATCTTTGGTAGGTACTCCTCTAAGGTAGGCAGTTGAAGTGGCTGTTGCCCTGGTGGAATGTGGTCTAATGTTACTAGGTACAGGTTTCCCATGCTGTGTGTAGCAGAACCGGATACAGTGTCCTACCCACTTTGAAATGGTCTGCTTTGAAATAGCCTTTCCCTGTGATCCTGCAGCATATGCTATAAAAAATTGCTCAGTTTTTATGAAAGCTTTTGTTTTGTCCAAGTAGAAACGCAATTGTCTGTGCATGTCCAAGGAATGAAGAAGTCTCTCCCCCTTTATTCTGGGGATTTGGATAAAAAAGTTGGCAAGTGAATAGTTTGGTTAAGAGCCACACTGGATACCACCTTAGGCATAAATGAATGGTTTGTTTTAAAGAAACCCTGTTTTGGTGAAAAATGATGAAAGGCTCCATTGCCATTAGCGCCTGTAACTCAGACTCTTCGTGCTGAGGTTATTGCCAGAAGCAGAGGAGTTTTCCATGAAACATATTTTAATTCTGCAGAATTGGCTGACTCAAAAGGAGGTAAAGTCAGTTATTCCCAGACAAAATTGAAGTCCCAAGTTGGTGTTGGTGCTCTCCGGGGCGGTTTTATGTTTTTAGCCCCTCTGAGGTACTATTTTAGCAATGGATGAGAGAAAATAGGAGGATCTGTGTTGTAATGAGCCAAGATGGCAGAGGCGTGGATCTTAATGGATGAAAAAGATAGTCCTTTGTCCAGCATCTCAGTTAAGTATTGTAATATCAGAGGAATATTTGGGACAAGAGGGTCAAAGCTTTGAGCCTGGTTCCAGGCACAGAATCTCTTCCACTTTTCTGAATAAGATTTCCTGGTGCTATGCCTCCTGGCCTCCAAAATGACATCCATAACAGCTTTAGAGACAGGTGTTGTCTGCTTGACTAATGAATCTGCCATGCAGCCAGGTTTAAGGTTTTGAGCTGACTGTACAGGATCCGATTGTTTTGTTGAGTCAGAAGGTGTGGAGTTTGAGGTAAAATCCATGGTGGGCGTTGAGCTAAGTTCTTTAAGATTGGGTACCAGTGCTGGCATGGCCAGTCTGGGGCAATCAGGATCATCTGTGTTTTTTCTTGTCTGGCTTTTAGAAGTACGTTTGAAAGGAGAGGCAGTAGTGGGAAGGCATAAACTTTTAGGCTTTTCCAGCTGAACAAGAGAGCATCCACCTTCCATACTTGTGTGTGATAAGTCCTTGTGCAGAATTTTTGTAGTTGGCAATTCACTGGGGAGGCAAAGAGATCTACATCTGGGCACCCCCGTTTGTGCATTATCATGCTGAATACTTGTGGATTTAATTTCCACTCGTGAGGATCCATGATGTTTCTGCTTAAGTCGTCTGCCAGAGTGTTTTTCTTTCCTGGCAGGAATTGTGCTTGCAGATGAACAGAGCTGTGTTCCACAAGGTCATGGCTTGTCTGCATAGGGGATAAGAATGAGTGCCCCCTTGCTTATGTACCACATAACTGTGGTGTTGTCGGTCTTAATAGCTGTCCTGGATGCAGAAGGTCCTTGAAAGCTGTTAGGGCATTTTGTACAGCCAACATCTCTTTTTGATTGATGTGAAAATGCATTTGGTTTGCGGTCCACTTGCCCTGAATACATTTTCCTGCCATGTGTGCTCCCCAGGCGTAATCCGAAGCATCTGTTGTTATTGTCTGCCTGGCTGTGGGTAGAGTGAAAGGCTGTCCCTTGTTGAAATGACATGCCTGTGCCCACCATCGAAACTCCTGTTGTAGACAGGGAATTAGTGGTATTACTGCTTCCAAACTGTGACAGTGTTGAGTCCAAACACTTTTTAGGTACCACTGTAATTTCCTCATATGCAGTCTGGCATATGGAATTAGTAGTATGCAGGATGCCATGAATCCCAAGGCCTGCAGAATTTTTCTTGCAGGGAGTTGGGTTTTTGTTGCCATCAATTTAAAGTACTGAGTCAGTTGTCCTTGCTTGTCTGGCGTGAGATAAGCCATCTGGGCCATTGTATTTAAGCTGGCACCCAGGAATATTATCTGTTATGAGGGCACTAGTTTTGACTTCTTTTCGTTTACTGCGTACCCTAGACAAATTAGCAACTTTTTTACAAACGCCAGATGCTTTAAAAGAATGTTCTTGCTCTCTGCTTGAATAAGGCAGTCGTCCAGGTATGGATATATTTGAATTCCTTTTTGTCTGCAAAATGCAATTACTGGTGCCAGGCACTTTGTGTAGACCCTGGGCGCAGTAGATAAGCCAAAGGGCAGTTAAGAGAATTGGTAATGCATTGAACCAGCTATGAATCTGAGGTCTCTTCTGCAATTTTGTCTGACAGGGACATGCAGGTATGCCTCTTTGAGGTCCAAAGTAACAAGCCAAGCCTTCTTGCCCAGCATGGGAAGAAGCTGCTGTAGTGTCAACATTTTGAATTTCGGAACATCCAGGTAAGTATTTAGAGTAGAAAGGTCTAGTATGGGTCTCCAGGATTTGTCCTTTCTGGGGACCAGGAAAAGTCTTGAGTAAAATCCTTGTCCTTGTTCCTGTTGTGGCACTTTTTGAATAGCTCTCATTCCATGTAATTTGTTTTTGTGGCTCTGCCCATTGATTTTGTGGCAGGTCTGGCATTCCTTTTAGCCTTGGTAGAGTGTTAAAGTGGAACCTGTAACCTTGAGACACAATATTCAAAACCCATTTGTCTTGGGTGATTATATGCCAATTTTGAGAAAAAAGTGCTAGTTTTCCCCCTAAGGGAGCTGCCAAAAGGTAAGTGCTTGGCATTCGAAGGGGGAAGTCATTGGGACTGTTTCCTGTAAGGTTGTGACTTGTCCTCACCTCCTTTTGGGGTTGAAGTACCCCCACTGTCGTGGTCTGTAAAAGCCTTGGGGCTGAGATCTGCCTCTTGGGCGTCTGTATCTGCCTCTTTGTGGTCTGTCTGACACTGGAAAGGACCAATTCTTTGAAGGCCAATTTCTGCTAAATCGAGGTGGCTGTACCTATAAGAAATCCTTCACTGTTTGCATAGATTTTGCCTTATCCTCCATTTTCTTTAATACCTCTTCTGCCTTAACACCAAATAAAATATCCTGCTGTAAAGGAGCATCCAATAATTTAGCCTTAACATGATCAGGTAAACCTTGTTCTTTTAACCAAGCATGCCTTCGAATCACAGATACTGTGACTGCTGCTCTACAAGATGCCTCTAATGAATCAAAACCACATTGCAGAGTATGTTTTCCCACTTGTTCAGCTGCATGCAATAAATCCTGCATTTCCTTATAGTCAGGATGTTCTGAACTTGTAATCATTTTCTGTTTTAACAGAGACATTAAATATTGTTGGTATTTAAGCATGTGAAACTGTCAATTTAAAGCTCTCACTGCTAAAGTTGCAGAAGTGTAAACTTTGTTCCCCCATCTGTCTAATGCTCTAGAATCCCTGTCAGAGAGGACTGGATTCTTAGCTGTGGAAGCCTTTACCCCTTTGGGACCCTGGGAAATAGTTTCTGGGTCAGCAACAGGGTTTTTATAAAGAAATGTGTGAGAGTCAGGGACTCTGTAGTACCTGTCTGGCTTGACTGGAGCAGGGGGCAAAGAATTAGGATTTAAACTGGATTCAGAGAACACATCATCCACAATATCTAACATTGGCGGAATAGCAAGGGGGTCTGTGCTGAGGTAATAAAAGAAAGGATTGGATTCTGAGTAATCCTGGCCCTCCCAATGGAAATGCTCCCTCATGGTATGCAAAGTTTCCCCAAAAGAATAATCCTCAGGAGGAGCGGCTGAAGGAATTGATTCTTCAGCATCAGAGTCCTCATGGGGGGGGGGGGGGGGGTAAAGAATATCCCTGGTCTGAAGAGGAATCAGAAGAAATGGAAACCTGGTCAGAGGAATCCTAGTCTGTATCCTGCCTAGGCCTTTTATCAGGGGGGGGATGGGTACCCCTGATCAGAGTAATTAAGTCTTCGGCCATTTTGAGCATCTGTTTTTTAGGCATGGAGGCCTGCCCAGGTGAATGCTGTACTTGCTTGACTTTAATGGAGTTTTAGACTTGGCTGTAGTTTTAATGATAAGCTGTGAAGGTCTGAAAACACCCTCAGAAGCCGATGCCTGCTCAGCAGCTCCAGACACATCTGAAGGGTTAGTTTCCGTAGGCCCAACAACTTGAGTATCCAGAGGCCTAGACATCTCCACGTGGGAGTCGGACTGTGGCTCTAGAGGTAGCGGGTGTCAGGGGCTGCGAAAGCGGTTCACTGAGATCCGGCGAACCAACAACTGGCCTAGAAGAGGCTTCATAGTCAGTTTTTGGCTTCGGATGCCTGTCCTTATCCTTGTCTTTGCGTTTTTTGTGTATTCTTGTCGTCGGTTGTTCCGACGGCATGGTATAATTAAACCTTCGGCCAAAGTAATGGCGAGCAAAATCAAACCGACGTTTAACAGTGCGTTTGTTAAATCTAGCACAAAACCGACAACTAGTGACATCATGGTCTGGGCCTAGGCATAGAATACAGTAAGAATGAAAATCCTTATGAGGTATTTGCTTCCCACAAGAAATACGATTATTAACTTTTACTGACATCGGACTGAGGCAAGAAAAAGTTTCCCCAACGGGGTACTTCGCTTTATTGAAGACTTTGGTTCTGAAATTCGAATTGAAAATCTCAGGAGTTGGCTGACCGGCACTTGTGAACTGCTTTTGCTTCGGGCACCGCGCGGCAAGAAAGATTGAAGAAAATGGCGTCAGCTGCATCTTATATACCCCTGGCGCACTGACGTCAGGGAAGAAGCGACAGGAAACGACGCCGGACCAAGACTTTGGAACTCTGGCCGACTGCGGGACCGCCTGATGGCAGGATAACCCAAGTGTAATGACTGCAACAATGAAACACGAACATCCGCACTCTCCAAAGCTAAGAATACAGCATCCATGGGACCAGATGACATCCCAGGCTGTGTACTACATGAACTACAAAATGAACTGGCACCTCACCTAAGTGTCATGTTTAATCAAAGCCTCACCTCCGGCTTCGTGCCCACTGAGTGGCGCACAGCTACAGTTATCCCGCTCCACAAGGGAGGATCCACCTTGGATCCCGGGAACTACCATCCCATCAGTCTGACAAGCCTGATTTGCAAGGGCATGGAACGCATTATCATGGAACTTATAAACAAAGATATTGGCAACCTTCAAACACTGGACCCCACCCAGTTTGGGTTTGTGAAGGGCCAATCTCGTCTCCTGAATCTGATTGACTTCTTCGAATCGGTCTCCAGAGCTGTGGACGAGGGTAAGACACAGCCTATCTGGACCTTGCCAAGACCTTCGACACCATCCCCCACTATGGAATCATAGATAAACTTACTAAGCTGGGCATAAATCACTACATCACTTGATGGGTTGCCAACTGGCTTACTGACAGAACCCAGACTGTAAAAGTAGCCAACTCCAAATCCAGCTCCAGACAAGTGGAGTACCTCAGGGTTCAATCCTGGGACCACTCTTGTTTGGCATCTACTTCTCTGAAGTACAGGCCAACACTAACGGACTCTGGCTAACAAAGTTTGCAGATGACTGCAAACTGGGAGCCATTATTGAATCCCCAAATGATGTGGATATTCTACAAAAGGGCCTTACAGAAACAGATGCCTGGTGCCATAGCCATGGGCTCAAGCTTAATGCCAAGAAATGTATAGTTATCCCCTTTGGAAAAAAAACATGTACCCATGAACTACCACATAGGTGGCAGGACACTAAACATCAAAAGTATGAGAGACTTGGGGACACAAGTGGAGAGTGGTCTCACTTTCGATAACCACATTGCCACAATAGTCAGGAAATCTTCCTCTGTGGCACACCTCATTACTAAGGGCTTTTCATCCAGAAAAAAGGATGTCATTGTCCCACTGTACTCATCCCTCATTAGACCCATTATAGAGTATAATGCCCCATTTGGTATGTACCTCACAAGACATCTGCAACAGCTGGAAAGGCCACAGAAATACCTCACTAAAAGAATCACAGGCCTAAAGCAGATGCCATATACTGACAGTCTAAAAAAAACTCCAGCTATACTCTTTGGCATATCGTCTACTCAGAGGCGATCTCTGCATAACATACAAGGCCATGTCAAACCCTGAGCTGTTGGACATGCTCCACTTAAAGAAATCCCAATCCCTCAGAGCCACACGCTCCAGGGATCTAAACCTTGTCATCACAATGAACAAAACATGCTGGAGGGATAGGTTCCTGACCCAGAGACTCCCCATACTCTGGAATAGACTGCCCATACATATCAAGCAGAGCACCTCATTGGCCCTCTTCAAAACGAACCTTGATGATTGGATGGGAGATAGGAAATTCACCCCGGGGATCATGTCAGTCGCCCTGCTTTAACAGGGGCCCAGAGAAGTAAATATTGTGGGAAGAAATATCCAGGGAATTGTTATGGCTAGGCTTGCATAGGCCCCAGGGACAATAGCCTAGTACTAACCTATGAACCTATAAGAAATAACCCAAAATGTACCACTTTTATAAGGCAGGACAGGATATCAGTGATGAGGTGAAACTACACCCTACTGATATCAATGGCTACACAGAAATTCTAACAAGTACTCTGTAGAGACACAGCCACAACTTTCAGTTGAGTTAATATTCAGTGAGAAACACAAATAAATTAAATGCAGAACTATATGAAAAAGAGCAGATAAAAGTGTACTTAAATTCACTTATACGTCCAGTTGATTTCAGGAAGATCTCAGCCGGAGCAAAGCACAGATAACGAAGCAAAAGACAAGGAAAAAGGGGAAAAAACACCACCAGAAAGTTTCTTTGTAAATCCTAGTAAATCCTCTCCATCTGCAGAGTACCAATAGCAGGAATCTAGAAAGTTTTCGCTGTTTACCTTTCCTGTTCAACTCCCTGGAAAATGGCCACACTGCAGGCACACTAGTCCCAGCAACAGGTTGTCTATCTAGACAAAGTGAAGAAACTTTACCAGCCCCTTCCCTCAAGATCAACAAGAGAGTGGCTCTCACTTGCAAACCAAGGGCATCTCTACAACAGGACATGGCTATCCCCCAGTATTTGACCCTGTATATACTACACAGAGAGGGTTGGGGGGGGGGGGGTGAGTGATCTGAGGAACAAGCAGTCATAGCAGAGTCACGTCACCCACCAGTGATCAAGATGCGCAGTAGCCGGCTTAGCACCTAAAGTCTCCCTAACAACTTTCTTCTTATAGACAGAAATTGCTGAATCTGACGTTTGCTTCTTTGATAGGCTGAGAAAGAAACCTTAAAAGCAGATATATGGGCCTGGGTGAGTTGGTGCAGTATGTAGTGGAGAACAAGGGGATCAGAGGCAAGTAAACCATTACCAATACCCAGTACAAATATAGACAAAACTGGAGTAAAAAATCTGGTCAGAAAAACAGAATTTCTCACAAAATGTTCACATGCATTTGCACATACACTCCCTTAAGAATGTAAAGACAGTCCAAAAAAATAAAGTATGTTTCCTAGCAAAACTATAAAATTTCAGTCAGAAAGACAAGTTCTCCTCAGAAAAATAAAATTAGTGGAAGGTTTTTTCCCAACAGGGGACCTACCTGCCCTGCCTTTATGATCACTGGCCAACCAAAAGTTCCACTGGACTTGGAGAGCTCTTCAGTGATAAACTACCTCTCTGTTCAAGCTCCTCTGACAGTTGGAGCCATCCTTTAGCTTTGTAAAATGGCTGATCACAGTGAGGTAGGACCCATTTAGCTTAGGTCACTTTAATAGTGATGTGTGTGTGAACATATGTGAATTCTTAAGACATCTGATTTAAGACCTCTGTTTATTGAAAACTATAATCTACAAATACCTCGATATGTTACCTTTTTCCTCCAAATAAATAAATAATAAAATAGGTCAAGTAAAATAATGCAAGCACAGGAAGACAGAGTCCTTAAATATTATGACTTTTCATTCAAACTTGATAATGCACAGAGGAAGCATGCAGTGGTTCAGTAATTATTTTGTAGGAAGGAAAATGTACTCTACTTTGACATCTTAACTTCTCCTTTCCTTAAGGTGAAAGATTTGATTTTCAGCTTCCCAATAAAATGTGATTCAAGTTCATTTAAACTTACTTAAATAATTAATTCAGAGTAACCAAACCAGCCCCTTAAAATATGGCCATTAAATGCAGATTAAGTTCAGAAGGTGAGTAGCCAGAAAAGCCCCAGACAACCTACAAACACCACGTGACACCGTCTCACAGTTTGGACCCAAACAGGTGCAATTATATAACCAAGATATTCAACTCACCAACTGCTCCATACCATCTAGTTTCAATAGTCCTTTTATGCCCTAAGAGTAAACAAATGTCAAGTTTGTTAAACAGCTGTTACAGCTTAATAAAAGCTAGCAAAGTGAAAGGCTCACAGTTGCATGCAATTCAGCAAGCTGCAAAATTTGAGTATAAATTTACTCGTTTAAGCAGGTCTATTTTTCACATTAGGTGAGCATCGCTACCTAAGTGGGACCAATCAGTGATTTTGACTGACCTTTCTGGCCAAGATAACAGAAATTTAAGGTGGAGGGCCTACTTTCCTATTCTTGAGTGGAGAAAGAGGTTAGGCAGCAGAGGTCATGCTCATATGTGCTACCTGGTTTGTAGCCAAGCAGCTATGAGTTATATATGTGTTTGGTATTTTAGTGAGCAGGCAGTCTATAAAATCACCCCAGTACTTCAAATTTATATTTAATGGAGGATGGGCTGAGATATTTACAAAGAAATGACCAGGTCAGAAACAGCACAACAGTTTGCTATAGTCGATTAAGTAATTGCTCAACATACATTACTATACAACTCAAAGTCTGAAGGAATTAAATTTTGTACAGGATTAAGATAGTTAGCAAACCTGAGCCGCAATCAGCTTCACAAATCACTAAACTAAAACTCATTGGACAATGAATTTGTTAAATGATGAAATCTGATTGGCTACCATTACAAAAACACTGAGTTAATATCACAGAATAAAATCGAATTAAAAAAAACTGCAGACAGTAAGAACGAATGGTAGAAATCAATTCAAGAAACAATTTTCAAAAACAATAAGCAACCTACAATTTTGAACCACTGTTTCAATAATCACGTTACAACTGTTTACCGTAAATATATTTCACAATGCAAAACAAGAGAGCCTGTCCAAAAACCTGAAAGAAATAATCCCATTTCCACATCATGTCCCCTTCTAATTTTGGCATTAACTATTTAAGTTAAATAAAAGTTGTGTACTTAACATAAGATCCAGGTTTTCTTTTACATATATATATATATATATATATATATAAGGCTCAGACTCCTCCACTACCCATAATTCATTCTCTTCCATAGATTATCAGACAACACACATCTAAAGCAATAACAAGTACTTAACTTTCACAGCAGTTGATTTTTCCGTCAGATTCAACAGCTGAGACATATTCCCAAACTACCCTAAATACGCAGGTGGTGTCATGGAAGGATATTTCAAAGTATGATGGAGTCAAAAGATGTACAGAATCTAGATCGTACATCCCAGCTGTAATGTGACACAATGGTATGAACTGTAGACCAAGCAGCTGCAGCACAAATTTCAATGGGAACTCAAGCAAAGTAAGCAGTGGAGGTAGCCACAGTTATAGCTTGAGTGAGTCTTTTATTTACTATAAAAATGTGGATTAACTTTAACTGGCAAACTAAGGATATACAGTTAGAAAGCCACCTGGATAAAGTCAATTTAGATGCTCCTTTTTCCAATTTAGTTTTTGAAAAGTAAAAGAAAAAGCTGATCTGAATGTTGATATCCTGTGTGTGAGGTGAATAAAAGCAGAGTTGAATGGTCAAATGTATTTTCCCCTATGCTGTAAACATTTAGAAAGAATCCTAGTAGGTAGGTTGATTGTCTAATTAAGCTTAGCCTCATAGGCCACTTTTAGTAGAAAATGAGGACTAGTTCTCAAGGATACCCTATCCTTATGAAGCACAAGGCAAGGTATGACTATGGGCAAGACAAGACTATGCTTGTAGTTCCGAAGTCCTCCTAGTTTAAATAATTGTTACTAGGAAGATTCTTTGCCAATTAAGGAATTTCAAATCTGTGGATACGGGTTCAAAGGAGAACCCAGTTAAACTCTGTAGCATAACAATATACAAGACCAGCTGGCATAATGGTTAAGGTCTTCACTTCCCATGTAAAATGCTAGATCCTGACCTCCGGCCGATGCCCATTTCAAGTTTGCATATTCTCCCAATGTCTCTGCAGCGTTCCACCCACCTCCAAAAAAACATAAAAACATGCCAAGCTTTTCCATCTGAAACTCACCAATGTATGGAGCTGTGGCCGGCAACAGACTCTACATGATGCCCTATAGGGGAAAGAGCTGTATAACACCAATTGCTTTGGGCATCTACTGTGTGTGGAGAAGCAATCCTCTCTATAACTCAAAAGGCCAATCCCATATTGACCTGATCTGAGGAGCTGCCATCATATGCCAGGGCCATTCCTCCCAAAGTAAATGGATAGCACCAAGAAATGCATCCCTGAAGCTGAGAGTAGATGGCCTTGAGGAAGGAATTGGTGCCAAGGTCTCAACTGCTGATTTCTTAGACACTGTGAAGAGTGCCATGCGAGACTGATCAGAGGGAATGTGCTAACAAACCAGAGTCGAGGCATCGGTGTGTCAGATTCAAAACCCCACAGACATAGACCCCAGGGGGAGTGTTAGCTCCAAAGACACTGGTGCAAAAACATGGAATGGGGAAGGAGCAACAACTGGACATTAAAGGCCAGCCAGCTTCTCCCTTGAAATGGAGGGGAGCAAAAGGACATGCATCTCAGTCTGCACCTTCAGAAAGGTGCAAATCATGTGATTTCAGCCACTATCCAATGTACTCCTGAAGGAGTGAAAGTAAACAAGAAAAGGGGATGACCTACCAGACTAGCAAAACTCTGAAATGTACAACTTCTAATGGAATTTTGCCTGACTATTATTTTAGGGGATCTGCCAGAAATTATCAGCTCAAAGGTAGACAGAGCCACCACAGAAGAGTCTGTCGGTGCCTATGTCACAGCAGACCATGTCCTGGATACCTTTAGTGCTGATGAAGCCATTGTATCAGTCTATTTTTTTTTTCTCTCGGAGGTTCTCCTTCCTTCTCAGCTTCTCTTTAAACTTCTCAATCTTTCTTGGGCTTTTCATCTTCCGAATCAGGAGGCAGTAGCCAGTTAATTATCTGTGCCTTTGATCCAAAAGAGCCCGAACACCAAAGGCTTGACATAAGAACAATTCTGCAGATATATGATCCACCCCTGACACCACACACAAATCGTATGTCTTTTGGGCTGCGAGGCAGTATTTTTTGGCCACATTTCAAGCATTTTCTAAACTTTTCTACTTCATGTTTGGAAGTAGTCTAGTCTTTCTCTCGCTCTCTTTCACACCTACCTACCTACCAACCCAAAAGGCAAGAAAAGGTACAGTTTTGTACCTACCATAAATGTAGATGTTCGAGTGTTCACACTGCTGCAGTTATTACACTTGGGTTATCCTGTCGTCAGGCGGTCCCGCAGTCGGCCAGAGTTCCAAAGTCCTGGTCCGGCATCTGTTGCTGTCACTTCTTCCACGACGTCAGTGCGCCAGGGGTATACAAGTTGCATCCAACGCCATTTTCTTCAGTTTTTCTTGCCCCATATGTCAGGTGCCCCCAAGTAGGTAGGCAATACATGTTGCTAATAAAACATATATATAAAATAAAAACAATACCTTCAGTTACAAGCAAATACACCACAAAGGTTGTATAGGATAGAAAGGTATAGATAAGCCCAGCTAGAACAGAGGGGATGGAGGGTGGGTAACCTGGACTGCAGCAGTGTGAACACTCGAATATCTACATTTATGGTAGGTACAAAACTGTACTATGTTCATCGTGTTACACTGCTGCAGTCATTACACTTGGGTAGAATCCCAAAGCTAAAGTTGGGTGGCTGGTCTATAAAGAGTTAGGATGGGCTATGAGGCCCTGCAGAACTGCAGTGGCAAATCCTGCTCTGGATTTAGAGTAGAGTAAAGAGGCAAGTGGTAATGCTTGGTAAAGATGTGCACTGAACTCCAAGTTGCAGCCTCCAAAATTTACTTGGTTGGTACTCCTCTGAGAAAGGCTGTTGCTCTGGTAGAATGTGGCCTAATGTTATTAGGGACCGATTTTCCATGCTGTGTGTAGCAGTAACAAATACAGTATCCTATCCATTTGGAGATAGTCTGCTTTGAGATGGCCTTTCCCTGTGATCCTGCAGCATATGCTACAAACAGTTGCTCAGTTTTCATGAAAGCTTTTGTTTTGTCCAAGTAGAAGCATAGCTGCCTGTGTATGTCCAAAGAGTGCAGAAGCTTCTCTCCTTTATTCTGGGGGTTTGGATAAAAAGTTGGCAAATGGATGGTTTGGTTAAGAGCCACACTAGATACCACCTTTGGCATAAAGGCAGGGTTTGTCCTTAAAGAAACCCTGTCCTGATGAAAAATTATAAAAGGTTCCACTGTCATTAATACTTGTAGCTCTGAGACTCTTCATGCTGAAGTTACTGCCAGGAGCAGAACAGTTTTCCATGATAAAAATTTTAGATCGTCTCTATTGGCTGGCTCAAAAGGTGGAAGGGTCAGTTTTTCGAAAACAAAATTGAGGTCCCAAGTTGGTGTTGGTGCTCTCCGGGGCGGTCTTATGTTTTTAGCCCCTCTGAGGTACTGCTTTAGCAAGGGATGAGAGAATAAAGGAGGATCCGTGTTGTAATGTGCTGAAATGGCAGAGGCGTGGATCTTAATTGATGAGAAGGATAGGCCTTTGTCCAGCATCTCAGTTAAGTATTGTAAAATCTGAGGAATGTTTGGGACAAAAGGGTCAAGGCTTTGAGCTTGGTTCCAGGCACAGAATCTCTTCCATTTTTCTGAGTAAGATTTCCTGGTGCTAGGCCTCCTAGCCTCCAAAATGACATCCATAACAGCTTTAGAGAGAGGTGTTGCATGTTTGACTAATGAATCTGCCATGCAGCCAGGTTTAGGGTTTTGAGCTGACTGTGCAGGATCTGATTGTTTTGTTGAGTCAGAAGGTGTGAAATTTGAGGCAAAATCCATGATGGGCCTTGAGCTAAGTTCTTTAAGATTGGGTACCAGTGCTGGCATGGCCAGTCTGGAGCAATCAGGATCATCTGTGGCTTTTCTTGCCTGGCTTTTAGGAGTACCTTTGAAAGGAGAGGCAGTGGTGGGAAGGCATAAACTTTTAGGCTTTTCCAGCTGAACGAAAGAGCATCCACTTTCCATGCTTGTGTGGGCTAAGTCCTTGTGCAGAATTTTTGTAGTTGGCAATTCAGTGGGGAGGCAAAAAGATCTATGTCTGGGCATCCCCATTTTTGCGTTACCATGCTGAAGATTTGTGGATTCAATTTCCATTTGTGAGGGTCCATGATATTTCTGCTTAGATCGTCTGTCAGAGTATTTTCTTTCCTGGCAGGAATTGTGCTTGCAGATGAACTTGATAAGTTAGAGCTGTGTTCCACAAGGTCATGGCTTGCCTGCATAGGGGATAACAATGAGTGCCCCCTTGCTTATGCACCACATTACTGTGGTGTTGTCTGTCTTTAATAAATTGTCCTGGATGCAGAAGGTCCTTGAAAGCTGTTAGGGCATTTTGAACAGCCAACATCTCTTTTTGATTGATGTGAAGATGCATTTGGTCAGTGGTCCACTTGCCCTGAGTACATTTTCCTGCCATGTGTGCTCCCCAGGCGTAATCTGAAGCATCTGTTGTTGGTGTCTGCCTGGCTGTGGGTAGAGTAAAAGGTAGACCCTTGTTGAGGTGACGTGCTTGTGCCTACCATCGAAACTCCTGTTGTAGGCAGGGAATTATTAGTATTACTGCTTCTAAACTGTAAGAGTGTTGAGTCCAAACACTTTTTAGGTACCATTCTAATTTACTCATATGCAGTCTGGCATATGGAATTAGTAGTATGCAGGATGTCATGAATTCCAGGGCCCGCAGAATTTTTCTTGCAGGGAGATGGGACGTTTTTGCCAGTAATTGAAAATATTGAGTCAGTTGTCCTTGTTTGTCTGGCGTGAGATAAGCCGTCTGGGCCGTTGTATTTAAGCTGGCACCCAGGAATATCATCTGTTGTGAGGGCACTGGTTTTGACTTCTTTTCGTTTACTGTGTACCCTAGAGAAATTAGCAACCTTTTTACAAATGCCAGATGCTTTAGAAGAATGTCCTTTCTCTCTGCTTGAATGAGGCAGTCGTCCAGGTATGGATACATTTGAATTCCTTTTTGTCTGCAAAATGCAATTACTGGTGCCAGGCACTTTGTAAAGACCCTGGGCACAGTAGATAAGCCAAAGGGCAGTGCAGAGAATTGGTAGTGCATTGTACCAGCTTTGAATCTGAGGTATCTTCTGCAATCTTGTCTGATAGGGACATGCAGATATGCCTCTTTGAGGTCCAAAGTAACAAGCCAAGCCTTCTTGCCCAGCATGGGAAGCAGCTGCTGTAGTGTCAACATTTTGAATTTCAGAACATCCAGGTATGTATTTAGAGACGAAAGGTCTAGTATGGGTCTCCAAGCTTTGTCCTTTCTGGGGACCAGGAAGAGTATTGAGTAAAATCCTTGTCCTTGTTCCTGCTGTGGTACTTTTGAATAGCTCTCATGTCCATGAAGGCTGAAATTTGTTTTTGAGCCTCTGCCCATTGATTTTGTGGCAGGTTTGGCATTCCTTTTAGCCTTGGTAAAGTGTGAAAGTGGAACCGGTAACACTGAGACACAATATTCAGAACCAGTTTGTCTCGGGTGATTGTTTGCCAATTTTGAGAGAAAAGTGCTAGTTTTCCCCCTAAGGGGGCTGCCAAAAGTTAAGTGCTTGGCATACAAAGGGGGAAGTCATTGGGACTGCTTCCTGTAAGGTTGAGACTTGTCCTCACCTCCTTTTGGGGTTGAGGTACCCCACTGTCGTCGTCTGTTAGAGCCTTGGGGTTGAGATCTGCCTCTTGGGCGTCTGTATCTGCCTCTCTGTGGCCTGTCTGACACTGGAAAGGACCAATTCTTTGTAGGCCAATTTCTGCTAAATCAAGGTGGCTGTACCTGTAAGAAATCTTTGACTGTTTGCATAGATTTAGCTTTATCCTCCATTTTCTTTAACAGCTCTTCTGCCTTAACACCAAACAAGGTATCATGCTGTAAAGGAGCATCCAATAATTTTGCCTTAACATGATCATGTAAACTCTGTTCTTTTAACCAAGCATGTCTTCGAATCACAGAACCTGTAACTGCGGCTCTACAAGAGGCCTCTAAAGAATCAAAACCACATTGCAGAGTATGTTTTCCCACCTATTCAACTGCATGCAACAAATCCTGCATTTCTTTATAGTCAGGAGCTTCTGAGCTTGCAAGCATTTTCTGTTTTAACTGAGCCATTAAATATTGTTGGTACTTAAGCATGTGAAACTGGCAATTTAAAGCCCTTACTGCTAAAGTTGCAGAAGTGTAAACTTTCTTCCCCCATCTATCCAATGCTCTAGAATCTCTGTCAGAGGGGACTAGATTTTTTGCAATGGAAGCCTTAACCCCTTTGGGACCCTGGGAAATGGTTTCTGGGTCAGCAGAAGGGATTTTATAAAGAAACTTGTGAGAGTCAGGGACTCTATAATACCTATCTGGCTTGGCTGGTGCAGGGGGCAAAGAATCAGGAGATAAGCTGGATTCAGAGAACGCATCATCCACAATATCTAACACAGGCGGAATAGCCAGGGGCCTGTGCTGAGGCAATAAAAGAAAGTCCCTGAGCCTTTTCTTGGATTCTGAATAATCCTGACTTTCCCAATGGACATGCTCCCTCATGGTATGTAAAGTTTCCCCAAAAGAGTAATCCTCAGGAGGAGAGGCTGAAGGGATAGATTCTTCAGCATCGGAGTCCTCATAGGGGGGTAGAGAGTATCCCTGGTCTGAAGAGGAATCAGAGGAAATGGAAACCTGATCAGAGGAATCAGTTTGTATCCTGCCTAGGCCTTTTCTCGGGAGGGGGATGGGAACCCCTGATTAGAGTAATGAGGTCTTCGGCCATTTTAAGCATCTGTTTCTTAGGCATGGAGGACTGTCCAGGAGAATGCTGTACTTGCTTCTTTGTCTTTAATGGTGTTTTTGTCTTGGCTGTTGCTTTAATGGTAAGTTGAGAAGGTCTGAAAACACCCTCAGAAGCCGATGCCTGCTCAGCGGCTACGGACTCATCTGAGGGATTAGTTTCCATAGGCCCAATACCTTGAGTTTCTAGAGGCCTAGTTGTCTCCACGTGGGAGTCGGAGACGGCCTGTGGCTCTGAGGTAGCGGGTGTCAGGGGCTGCGAAAGTGCCTCACTGAGAACCGTCGAACCGGTGACTGGCCTAGAAGAGGCTTCATTGTCAGTTTTCAACCTCGCATGTCTGTCTTTAACCTTGTCTTTGCGTTTTTTTAAGAATTGCGGTCGTCGGTTGTTCCGACGGCATAGTATAATTGAACCTTTGGCCAAAGTAGTGCAAAGCAAAATGAAAACGTCGTTTTATAGTGTGTTTGTTAAATCTAGCACAAAACCGGCAACTAGTGACGTCGTGATCAGGGCCTAGGCATGGAATACAGTAAGAGTGGAAGTCCTTACGAGGTATTTGCTTCCCACAAGAAATATAATTATTAACTTTTTCTGACATCGGTCTGAGGCAAGAAAAAAGTTTCCCCAACGGGGTACTTAGCTTTATTGAAGACTTCGGATCTGAAATTAGACTTCGAATATCTCAGGAGTCGGCCGACCGGCACTTGCGAACTGCTTTTGCTTCGGCACCACGCGGCAAGAAAGACTGAAGAAAATGGCGTCGGATGCAACTTGTATACCGCTGGCGCACTGACGTCAGGGAAGAAGCGACAGCAACTGACGCCGGACCAGGACTTTGGAACTCTGGCCGACTGCGGGACTGCCTGACGGCAGGATAACCCTAGTGTAATGACTGCAGCAGTGTAACACGATGAACATCACAGAAAGCGGGTAGTGAAAAAAATATAAAATACTCCTTTATCTATGTACTGTGCGTGAGAGTAAGTGTTTAAACAAATAACTTATATTTTTCTAGGATCCCAAAGAAAGGCAATGGCAGACCAAAGTCTATGCATTGCTAAAGGGAAGTAAAGGAGCCTAAGGACAGCATCGAAAAGTAAGTTGATAAACAATTTACAATGAAGTATATAAAATTTTGAAAATGTGTAACTATCTAGATGTGAAACACTAAGCTATGCAAAAAGCGAGACCTACATTAAAAAGCGGGTGCATTATGGGAAGGCAGCAATTCGAGAGTTCAAGAGTGGAGCACTAGTTTTGATAGCTTGGATCTGGCAATGGGGCTGAAGACCAGTTGGATCGGATGAATAGGATAGAAGATCCCTAGTGACATTTTTCTGGTTTGTATCATGTTTAAACACACAGCAGTAAGCGATCAATGTCCTCATCAGCAAAACAGTGCTGAAACTACAAAGCAAAAAAATTAATTCACAAAAGCTTGGGGGGTTTATGGCCCCCAGTGCAGGTGAAGAAATCAGCAGAGTCACAATACACAGAATACAAGCTGTGAATTTCTGGAGATGCAAAAGGTTTATGGCCCCAAGGGGCAGGAAAGAAAAAAGCTACAAATATCTTGCTATGGAGTTGGGCAAAACCTTAAAATGTACTGGATTATATGGTAGAAGAACAAGAGGCACGTTTCTTCAGTATCTAGCCCAAGAGGTTTTTCCAACCCAAGATGGTATGCATACTGCGGAGTTTGAATAACAGAGACAATACCACCAGAAGGGAGCAGCTTTTATGCTTTCTATAAAATATTCCACATTTCATATGGAATGCAGGGATGAAAATACATTTTAGAAAACTTTGTCTTAAGAGTGAAGTTGCCTTTAAATAATGTCCTCAAGCACAAATAAGATTTTTAAAATTTTTTCTAGTATTTATATCTAGAAACCTGAAATAAATACAGGATCACAATGGGGAAAAACTGTATTTGTATATGGCAATTCCCATGAGGGCTGGAATAAAAAGGAATTACAAAAAAGTGAGAAAGTGTTTAATTGCAATGTGTAAATACAAAAACATTTAGTACACTACCCACAAATATTTTGCAAGCAAGTGACATGAGCAAGGAACTCGGCCTGTGGTCCTACAGCACTAAAGGCCCCATACTGTTCATTAATCGCCTTTGGCTGCCTATGTACTGCACTGTGGTATACATGGTGTCAGATTTTATGGCATTATCAAACACTGCATGTAAGAAACCAGCTACAAATCGGGCTCTAATCGCATGCAATATTTAGCCTGTTGTGGTGAACATGCAACACTTTCCAAAGAGAGGGTAGATAAGAGTGAACAGCTAATGTGAGCTTCCCCCATCCCACGGGAGGGAAGAGCTTGGCTTCCTGCATTAATGGCTCAAATCGGCAGCAAAAAAGAAGTTATGTACTCACCATAACGTTCCATCTGAGTAGTTATACTTCATTTTTCTGCAATCTGTGGGTATACGGATCTGTATAGGATCCATGCTGGCAACTTTTTTCTAGCAACTGCTCCAAGCTCCGAGCTCCTCCCCTTACCCATAATGCCCTACCATCTCCCATCTTCTCTCAGTAGGCTTGCCACCCCTCCGTTTTTTTTCCGGACTATCAGGAAATCAAACTGATTCTCCGGTAGTCTGGAAAACACTGTACAAACTCCGGTATTCTGTTTCAAAAAGGAAACAGACTATCGGAGTTTGTAAATCGGCTGGTTTACTATGCTTTTTTTACAGAAAAGCATAGCAAATCAGCCAAAAGCAGGCGGCGGGAACGAAAAAAGAGGGCGTTCCCGTTGAGTGATGCTGTCGTAACATCACAAAATAGGCGGTATGTTGGCGGGAGAGGGGGTGGGGTGGGCGGGGTTACTGGTGATGCGAGGGGCGTGGCTTGGCTCCGGTTTTAGCCGTGAACGAAGGTGGCAACCCTATCCCTCAGATTGAGTTTGCTGCAACTAAAAACATAAGCAACTCAGCCCAATGAGCCAAACCTGAAAAGACAGGACAAGGTCCGGGGGATGAAGGGAGGGAATGTTGTAGAAAAATTAAGTATAACTACTCAGATGGAACGTTATGGTGAGTACATAACTTCTTTATCTGAAGTAGTTAACTTCATTTTATCTGCAACCTATGGGACAGAGTCCCCAGCTACTCCAATCCTGGGAGGCCCTTTTGGAAGGATATTCCTGAGCACCGCAGAGCCAAAGGATGCACTACCCCTAGAAATCAGATCTAATTTGTAATGGGAAATGAAGGTATGTGAATTGGCCCAGGTCGCTGCTGCACAAATGCCGTCCAAAGGCACCCTAGATCAAAAGGCAGCAGAAGTCGCCATGGACCTGGTAGAGTGAGCCTTAACAATACCAGGAGGAGATCAACCTTTTGCTTTGCAGGCATGTGAAATGCAAAGAGTGATCCATCTGGCCAAAGAAACTTTAGAAATAGCTTTTTCCAGAAAAGGAAACAACTGGTCAGTCTTGTGGAAAGACTTTGTTTTATGAAGATAAAAACGAAGCTGTCTATGAACATCTAACAAATGAAGTTTGTATTTACCTTTATTTTGGAAGTTAGGGAAGAAAACGGGCAGATTAATGGACTGGTTTATGTTTGCTTCAGATGCCACTTTGGGTAAGAAGGAAGGATTAGTATGGAGAGAGACCCTATCTTTGTGGAAGACCAAATACAGAGGCACGGCAGACAGAGCTTGAAGCACAGAAACCCTCCTAGCAGATGTAATGGTGACTAGGAAAGCGGTCTTCCAGGACAAAAATTTCAAATCCACCGAAGCTGCAGGATCAATAGGAGGAGCCACCAATGCCTGTAAAACAAAGGTAAGGTCCCAAAGAGGCACTGAATCCTTGACAAGTGGACGTAACAGAAAAGTACCTTTAAGAAAAGCCTTACACAGCCTAGGAGGCAAAGGCAATGTTGTCTTCATCAACGTGAAAATTGGAAATGGCTGTCAATTGTACTTTCACTGTGGAGGAACTATCTCCTTGCTGAAAAATGCCAGACAGGAAATCCAACACCGCTGGAACAGGGGCTGTAAAGGGATCTAGTTTTCTCTGTGAGGCCCAAATGGAAAAGCGCTTCCATTTACTTGCGATAAAGTTTCCTAGTGGAATCTTTAAGAGATGCCACCAGAATAGATTTTACCAGGGATGAAAGACCGGGAGTCCTGGCAATCAATGGAACTGGAGCAACCAGGCTGTCAGCTTGAGGCTGCCCAGATTGGGCGAACGGGCCCCCGACGGATGGGAGAGTAGATCCGAGCAGGGATCCAGAACCCACGAAGGAGCTAAGAGATGAGACCAAAGGAATGGGAACCAAACCTGACGAGGCCAGAACGAGACAATGAGGATCACTTTTGCACCACAGTCGGCAAGCTTTCTGAAGAAACTTCGGAATGAGTGGCAATGGTGGATAAGCATACAGAAGCCCAGGGGGCCAAGCATGGACTAGAGCGTGTCTGGGGACTTCCCCTGGTGAGGGAATCAGGGCGAAGAACTCACTGCACTTTGCTTTGGAAGGAGATGCGAAGAGATCGCAGCAAGGCTGACCCCATTCAAGGAAGATGATCTCCGCTACTGACTGTTTCAGAGACCACTCGTACGGCATCAGAATAGCCCGACTTAATATGTCCGCTAAAATGTTGGAGCACCCCGGGATGTGTGCTACTATCAGAAACCGACTGGTGAAGATCACTCATTCCCACACTCTCATGGCCTCACGACATAGGGGGTAGGATCTGGTTCCCCCCTGCTTGTTGATATACCAGACAACAGACATATTGTCTGACTGAATTGCAATCAATCAGAGAAGAATGACAATGTGAAAGGCTTCCAACGCTAAAAGCACTGCCTTCATCTCTAGAACATTTATGTGCAACTTGGTCTCTGACTGGGACCACGTGCCTTGTACTGTCCTTCCCAAACAGTGCCCCCCCCATCCGAGTTGGGAGGCATCCGTGGTCACTGTGGCTTGGACTGGAGAGGACGCGAAGGAGCATCCTTCTGATATGCCCGGTGAACTTAACCACCAAAGAAGAGCTGTCCTGCAGATGTGACTGATCTTGATCGGAAATTCCATAGGCAGGTCTAGCCAAGACCACTGAACAGCCAGAGTCCATTGAAGAACCTGCATATGAAGGCGCACACAAGGGGGAATCGATATGGAGGCAGCCATGGAGCCCAGAGCCCAGAGAACCTCACTCTCCTTTGGAGACTTGGAGTTCGCTATCTGAGCTATGTGCAACCTGAGGTGTAAGATCCTATCTGGAGTTAAGAATACCTTCATCTGCAAAGTGTCTAGCAGTGCCCCAATGAAGTGTAGAACTTGTACTGGTTGCAAATGGGATTTCTGAACATTGACTAATTCCCAGTAGATCTGCCAACCGAATGAAGTAATCTCGGGCCAGACACAGGTGATGCTTGTTGGGCGCAGCGAAGAGCCAGTCGTCCAGGTATGGAAACACCTGAATACCCTGAAGCCTACGGTGAGCCGCTACAACTGCCATTACCTTGGTGAACACCCTGGGGGCTGTGGTGAGACCAAAGGGTAGGGTCTGAACTGAAAATGAATGGCTCCCAGCCGGAAGCGCAGAAACCTCCTGGAGCTTCTGTGTATTTTGATGTGGTAGTAAGCATCATGGAGGTCTAACGAGCACATCCAGTCACACTCTCGGAGATAAGGTAGAATGGACTGTAGGGTGACCATCCTGAATTTCTGTTTGGCTACAGACAGGTTTAATGTTGACAGGACTAGAATGGGCCTGAGGTCCCCCATCTTTTTTGGCACCAAAAAGAACCTCGAGTAGACGCCTGATCCGGACTGATCAGGGGGGACCTGTTCGATAGCTCATTTGAGAAGCAGCTTTGAAACCTCTAGAGCTGCGGCCTCCCTGTGAGCAGGTGGAACATCCGGGAGGTGTTTTGGAATATCTGGAGGGGCAACAAATGGGATAGTGTAACCTCTGGATATTAATCTGTAACACCCAGTGATCTGTCGTAATGGACTCCCATGCCACTGGGTGTAAGGACAATCTTCCCCCGACTGCCTCCACTGGGTGTAAGGACAATCTTCCCCCGACTGCCTCCAGAGTAGGACAGTCGGGCAACCCCTCAGGGCTGCTGACCGGGTCTATCAGAAAAGGTTCCCTAGACCCAAAATTTCTGGGACCCCCTCTACCTCTGGGTCGGTGTCGATCCTGTCCCCCTCTGCCTCTGGGGGAATAGTTGTCCTGAGAATCCAGGGAAAACTGAGATTTTCAAAACCACATCTTCTTCTGCCCTCTTTGATTTAAGAGAATGACCGCTGAGGGTTAGAGAAGCGGATCCCAACGGCAAAGTCTTCCCGTCCTTTTCGCTCTGGATAAGTGTGTCACGTACTGTCTTCCCAAAAAGGAAAGAACCGTCATAGGGAGCGTTGATAAACGACATCTTGAAAGGGTCTGAGAACTAACACAACCTGAGCCAGGCATGACACCTCATGGCTATGCCTGTTCCAAGCCGCCCTAGCTGCTCTTTCCATGGCATGGGAAAGGAGCCGCATCGATGCGTTTCAGACTGACTTCAGAGTAGACATTTTTGTAGAGAACAACTGTCTGTCCTGCGGAGATAAAGACTCTGGGGGCGACTCAGCGAATTCCAAAGCAAGGTCTTGCTGAAGCCGGATCACATGTGCCAAATAATTCAGTGCATGGATTGAAAAGGTCACTGAGGAATAGACGTGCTTCCCAAACCTATCCACCAACCTGGACTCCTTGTCTGGAGGGTGGACTGAGGAACTCTCCTGTGCTAGTTCCTTCTTTGTGGCCACTGCAACCAACATAGCGTCAACTGGGGCTCCTGTTGACCAAGGTTGTCTGTCGGAAGGGGAAGATAAAATTTTGTCAGGGCATTTGGGGATGGGCTCTATGGTGTCTATGGTGTCAGACTCCTTACATGCATGCGTGGTGATAAGGTCCACTGGCGGGGACACCCAGAAGTAGATGGGCCCATGCCAAAGGCCTCCAGGAACACTGACTCATCCCCAGAAGGTTTTGGGGATGACCAACCTCCCCTCTGGAGGAGGATCTCCATGATTTCTCTGAAGGAGACGTCTTCGGGAGGTGACCTGGGGGAACCTTCTCCTTCATCTAAGTCAGTGTCAGTAGTAGGGACTCGGGGTAGTCCAAGTGCCTCCCTTTTGCACTTGCGCTTACGGTGACCCTATTCAGTGGGACTCTCAGAAAGGGATTCGTGAGCCGCAGGGGTTTCCTCAGGGAAATTAACCTGGGGATCCTCTGGCACGGGCTGCCACTGAGACAGGCTGAAGGGAGTCATCTCCAAATCCAGGGGGGCCTGGCTGGAATCCGAGGGGATGGGCTGGGGTCTCAATCCCTGGGAGAGAAGCCTCTCCACCACTTCAAAGGCAGAGGGAGAGCGGACCTCCTTAGCACCCAGCAATTAAGATGCCCTCCCCAGATCCGAAGCAGGGACAGCAGCCAAAGCAAGGGTAGCCTGATGTCAGAGGGAACGGGTCAGATCCAAAAAGGTCGGAGCCGAAGAATCCATTTCCACGGGTCCAACTCCATGTCCGCAGCTCTGAGAATCAATCGGATCCGAACAAATCAGATCCGAGGAACTCAAGGTAACAGCTAGAGTCGAGGTTGGAGGAACCGTCGGCGCCAAGCTACCAGCTCCGAAAATACTCAGATCCAAGAGCCCCGAAGCACGGATCGGGGAAGGAGAGATGGGGTGAAAAAAAGGAATGGAGGTCCCCCCCCTCCAGTGGGAGAGGGGCCTGGCAAGACTCCCATTTGCATTTGGGTCTGAATGAATCTCCGCATCATCCTGTCCATGTCCGATAAACTCCGAGTCGACCTCAAAGAGGCCACCAACTCGGATCTGGCTGGTATGCGCAATGAGGAGGAAGGTCTCTGGTCCAAATGTTCCAATGGCTCCGGTGAGAAACAAGGAGACCGGAGGCATGGAGAAACAGGCCACATGGCCTTAGAAGGGGGACTAAGAAAGAGCTCCCTGTCCGGGGATCTCTTGCGATGTCTGTCCTTTCTCTTGTCCCCATCATCTCTGCGCCTTTCTTTGTCTTTTTCCTTGTCAGCCACACTGACTGTAGATTTGTCTTTATTAGACCAATCACCAGAAGAAGAAGTGGGAGGTTGAGTCCCTGTCTGGGTGGGAGGTTGAGCACTAGAAACCGAAGCCATGGCAGATTCTAGCATGGAAGCGGGGAGAAGGCCTTTGTCTACTAACTTGGTCTTCCGATCCCTAATGGCCCTCGGATTGAACCCTGTGCAGATAGCACATTGGAGTTGACAAACATGCCACCCCCAAGCAAATCACACACAGAGTGTGACCATCAGCCGGGGAGAGCTTATGGCCACACTCTGTACATTTCTTGAAAACAGATTTTGGCTGATCAGCCATGGTCCTGCACCCAAAAGGAAAATACTACCTACCAGAAAAAAATACACACAAACACAGGTAGGGGGAAGGGTAGGCCTAACAACTACTCTACCAAGTTAACAAAACTTTTTTTTTTTAAACCAACGAACAAGGATACACTAAACAAGAGGAGGAAGGGAAAAAAATCACTCAAACACACACTAGATTTAAGTATTAATAACACTTACTATCCCGGAGCTCAGAGCAAAGGAGACCATGATGCACACTACTGGCGTGGCAAATGAGATCTGAGGGAAGATAGGAGATGGTAGGGTATTGTGGGTAAGGGGAGGAGCTCAGAGCTTGGAGCAGATGCTAGGAAAAAAAGTTGCCGGCTCGGATCCGATACGGATCCATATACCCACAGGTTGCAGATAAAATTAAGTTAACTACTTCAGATCACAGAGTCTAGTGTGGACGAGCTGTAAGCTGTATGCCACTTGGTTGTGAAGTTGCCTATGCACAGAAGTGAGCATGCATCTCCTGAGAGCAATAACTGCAGAGCTTGCAAGTTGTTGAAGGAGTGGAGAACAGGACAGACCATAGCATCTGGGGACTGGATCACTCTATAGTCGAGGAGAGAGTTGAGCGTTAGGAAATTGGTAGGCTGGAGGACCAATAGGGTCCAGCTAGGTGGAAAAGGGGAGGCAATGGGCTGACATCACACTAATACAAAATACCCTACATATGGTTTACAAAAGCACCTTCTAAATTTTGTCACTTGCACCTACTAGTGAATAAACACAATTTTGTACTGTGAAGTCCTACTGCTTAAAACGTATTGGGGTTTATTTACTGCACACTCAAGCACCCATAAGTTTAACTCTTTTTTTTTTTTTTTCAGTCTCCCGCAACTACCAGTACATAGTACTGTCCTTAAGTGCAAAGGGAGACAGGGGGGGGGGGGGGATAAAAAACACATACATATAAAAATGAGGGATTTTATTGCACAGTAGTCATGGAAAGACTACATAAGCTGAGACTTCACCTTTCGGCTTTCCCGGTTAGGGGTTGCCACAGCAGAACTCCGGTCTACTAATGATTGGCAGTAGATTTTTAGGGCCAACAGATCTGTAATCTAGACATCAAATTATTATTACAGGCAAGCAAACATCTAGGTTCATAGATATATACTAGGCTAATAACAGTACAGTTTTGTACCTACCATAAATGTAGATGTTCGAGTGTTCACCCTGCTGCAGTCATCACACTTGGGTTATCCTGCCGTCAGGCGGTCCCGCAGTAGGCCTGAGTTCCAAAGTCTTGGTCCGGCGTCGGTTGCTGTCGCTTCTTCCCTGAAGTCAGTGCAGCAGGGGTATATAAGAGGCATCTGACGCCATTTTCTTCAAGTTTTCTAGATAAGTTCAGCTAGTTCAGAGGGGATGGAGGGAGGGTAACTTGGACTGCAGCAGGGTGAACACTCTAACATCTACATTTATGGTAGGTACAAAACTGTACTATGTTCATCGTGTTACCCTGCTGCCGTCATCACACACAGGTTGAATCCCAAAGCTAAGGATGGGTGGTGGAGTTAAACAGGGTTAGAAGAAGCTAGTAGGCCCTGCAAAACTGCAGTGGCAAAACCAGCTCTAGTCTTAGAATATAGGGGTAAGTGATAGTGCTTGGTGAAGGTGTGCACTGAACTCCAAGTTGCAGCTTCCAGAATATCCTTGGTTGGCACTCCCCTGAAAAAGGCTGCTGATGTAGCTGTAGCCCTGGTGGAGTGGGACCTAATGTTAACAGGTACCGGTTTCCCATGATGCATGTAGCAGAAACGTATGCAATGCCCTATCCATTTAGAAATGGTCTGTTTTGAGACAGCTTTTCCTTGTGATCCTGCAGCATAGGCTACAAAGAGCTGTTCAGATTTTCTGAATGCCTTAGTTTTATCCAAGTAGTAACGTAATTGCCTGTGAATGTCCAAAGAGTGCAGGAATCTTTCTCCTTTGTTCTGGGGATTTGGGAAAAAGGTGGGCAAATGAATGGTTTGGTTTGGGGCCACACTGGATACCACCTTTGGCATAAAGGTAGGGTTAGTTCGTAGAGAGACTCTGTCTTGATGAAAAATGAAGAAAGGCTCCTCTGCCATTAGTGCCTGTAGCTCTGAGACTCTTCTAGCTGAGGTTATTGCTAATAGCAGGGCAGTTTTCCATGAAAGAAATTTTAAATCAGCTGAAAACGCTGGTTCAAAGGGCGGCAGTGTAAGCATTTCCAGAAGTCTCTCCTGGGCGGTCTTATGTTCTTAGCCCCTCTGAGGTACTGTCTTAGGAGTGGATGTGAGAATAAAAGGAGGATCCGTGTTGTAATGAGCTGAAATTGCTGAGGCGTGGATCTTAATAGATGAAAAGGAAAGTCCTTTGTGCAACATCTCAGTTAAATATTGTAGAATCTGAGGAATGTTTGGATCCAGGGGATTTTGGCCTTTAGCCTGGTTCCAGGCGCAAGATCTTTTCCATTTGTCTGAATAGGTTTTTCTGGTGCTGGGCCTCCTGGCCTCCAGAATGACATCCATAACAGCTTTGGATAGTGGAGTTGGCTGGTTGTTTAGGTAATTTGCCATGCAGCAAGGTTTAAAGTCTTGAGTTGGCCGAGTAGAATCCGATCGTCTCACTGAGTAAGCAGGTGAGGAATTTGTGGTAAAATCCATGGTGGGCCATGATCCTTAAAATTGGATACCAATGCTGGCATGGCCAGTCTGGTGCAATGAGTATCATTTGTGGCCTCTCTAATCTGACTTTCAGCAGTACCTTTGCTAGAAGAGGCAGTGGGGGAAAGGCATACACTGTTAATGTTTTCCAACTGAATGAGAGGGTATCCACTTTCCAAGCTTGTGGATGGAATGTCCTTGTGCAAAATTTTTGAAGCTGGTAGTTTTGGGGGCTGGCAAACAGATCTATGTGTGGGCGTCCCCATTTTTGAGCTGCTATTGCAAATACTTGTGGATTTAGTTTCCACTCGTGTGGATCCAAGATGTTTCTGCTTAGGTCGTCTGCCAAAGTGTTTTTCTTTCCTGGCAGGAATGGTGCTTGTAATTGAACCTGGTAAGACAGTGCTGTGTTCCACAAGGTCATTGCTTGCCTGCATAGAGGGTAGAAATGTATGCCCCCTTGCTTGTTTATGTACCACATTACTGTGGTGTTGTCCATTTTTATTATTAGTTGTCCTGGGTGTAAGACGTCCTTGAAAGCCGTTAGGGCATTCTGTACTGCTAGCATTTCTTTTTGATTGATATGCAGATGCCTTTAATCTGTAGTAATTTGCCCTGAATGCACTGTCCTGCCATGTGTGCTCCCCAGGCATCTGTTGTCATAGTTTGCCTGGCTGTGGGTAAGGTGAAAGGCTGACCCTTGTTGAGGTGACATGCCTGTGCCCACCATAGAAACTCCTGTTGAAGGCAGGGAATGAGTGGTATCATTGTTTCCAAGCTGTGGCTGTGCTGAGTCCATACGCTTTTCAGGTACCATTGTAATTTCCTCATATGCAGTTTTGCAAATGGTATTAGTAGTATGCAAGATGCCATGAATCCCAAGGCCTGCAGAATTTTTCTTGCAGAGAGTTGGGTCTTTGTTGCCATTATTTTGAAATATTGAGTCAGCTGTTGTTGCTTGTCTGGTGTGAGATAAGCCATCTGGGCCGATGTATTCAAGCTGGCACCCAGGAATATTATGTTTTGTGAGGGCACTAGTTTTGATTTCTTTTCATTTACTGTGTACCCTAGGCAACTTAGAAGGTGTTTGACAAATGCCAGATGCTTTAAAAGAATGTCCTTGCTTTCTGCTTGAATAAGGCAGTTGTCCAGATATGGGTATATTTGAATTCCTCTTTGTCTGCAGTATGCAATTACTGGTGCCAAGCATTTTGTGAAGACCCTGGGCCACAGTAGATAAGCCAAAGGGCAGTGCAGAGAATTGATAATGTGTTGAACCTGCATTGAAGCGGAGGTATCTTCTACAATTTTGTCTGATAGGGACATGCAGGTATGCCTCCTTGAGGTCCAGCGTTACTAGCCAAGCATTCTTGCCCAGCATGGGAAGAAGCTGCTGTAGTTTTAGCATCTTGAATTTTGGTACTTGCAGATAGGTGTTCAGAACTGAAAGATCCAGAATGGGTCTCCATGCTTTGTCTTTTCCTGGGTACTTGCAGATAGGTGTTCAGAATTGAAAGATCCAGAATGGGTCTCCATGCTTTGTCTTTTCTTGGAACTAGAAAGAGTCTTGAGTAAAATCCTTGTCCTTGCTCCTGTGTAGGTACCTGTTGAATGGCTCTCATGTCCATGAGAGCTGTAATTTGTTTTTGTGCCTCTGCCCATTGATTTGGTGGCAGGTTTGGCATTCCTTTTTTCCTTGGCAAGGTATGAAAGTGGAATCTGTATCCTTGTGAGACAATGTTTAGGACCCATTTGTCTTTTGTGATGATGTGCCAGTTGTCTGCAAAAAATGCTAATTTTCCTCACAAGGGAGCTGCCAGGAGAGATTTTCTTGGTAGTTTGAGGACTGAGTCATTGTGTTTGTCTTCTGCTAGCTTGGGGCCTGTCTTTTCCTCCTTTCTGGGTAGCAGTACCCCGTTGGCGAGGTTTGTAAGGGCCTTGTGACTGACCTCTGCCCCTTGGGCGTCTGTATTTGCCCCTCTGTGATCTGTCAGAAGCTGGAAAGCACCAGTTTTTTGTTGGCCAATTTCTGCTGAAACGAGGGGGTTGCACCTGTAAAAAATCCTTGACTGTCTTTATAGACTTTGCCTTATCCTCCATTTTCTTTAAGACCTCTTCTGCTTTGACACAAAATAATACATCCTGCTGTAAAGGTGCATCCAATAATTTTGCTTTAACATGATCAGGCAGGGTTTGTTCTTTTAACCAAGCATGTCTACATATGACAGACCCAGTAACAGCTGCTCTACAGGAAGCTTCCAATGAATCAAATCCACATTATAAAGTATGTTTGCCCACCTGCTCAGCTGCATGCAACAGATCCTGCATTTCCTTGAATTCAGACTGTTCTTTGTGTGTGCTCATTTTTTGCTTTAATTGAGACATTAGGAATTGCTGAAATTTCAGCATGTGAAATTGACAATTTAATGCTCTCATAGCCAGAGTTGCTGAGGTGTATATTTTCTTTCCCCATCTACCTAGGGCTCTGGAATCCCTTTCAGAGTGCACAGGGTTTTAGCCATAGAAGCTTTAGCCCCCTTGGGACCCTGGGAAATTGTTTCTGGGTCAGCCACAGGGCTTTTATAAAGGAATTTGTGTGAGTCAGGCACTTTGTAGTATCTGTCTGGTTTGACTGGAGCAGGAGGTAGACAGTCTGTATTTAGACTAGACTCCAAGTAAACATCATCCACAATACCTAAAACTGGAGGGATAGCAAGTGGTCTGTGCTGGGGTAGTAAAAGGAACTCTCAGAGCCTTTTCTTAGAATCAGAGTAGTCCTGGCCTTCCCAGTGGAAATGTTCCCTCATGGTATGTAAAGTTTCCCCAAAGGAGTAGTCTTCAGGGGGAGATGCTGAGGGGAGAGTCTTCAGCATCAGAGTCTTCATAAGGGGGAAAAGTGTAATCCTGTTCCTCAGAAGAATCTGAGGAAATTGAAACCTGGTCAGAGGAAGCATAATACTCCTCTTGTCTTGGTCTTTTATCTGGAGGGGGATGGGAACCCCTGATTAGGGTAATCAAATCTTCAGCCATCTTAAGCATCTGTTTCTTAGGCATGGGGCCTTGAACTGTAGACTGATGTACAGTCTTTTTTGGTGTTAATGGAGTTTTAAGCTTAGCATAAGACTTAATGGTGAGTGTAGTCGGTCTGAAGACACCTTCTGCAACCGAGGGTATTTCCACTGCACCGGGGTCTCCTTCTGCTCCGGTGTCAGAAGGGCCTAATGAAGATGGCTGCGTCGGCCTAATACACTCCGCAGCTGTCTGGGGTTCCAATTCTGCAGTCGTCAGTGTCTGCATAGGCGCCTCACTGAAAACCGGAGAACCGGCGACAGGCCTAGCAGAGGCCTCTGAGTCTGGCTTGTTCCTAGGCTGCCTGTCCTTATCCTTGCATTTTTTATGCATGCCGGTCGTTGGCTGCTCCGACGGCATGATATAATTAAAATTTCCTACCAAAGTAATGTCGTGCAAAGTCAAAACAGCATTTGATAGTATGTTTATTAAACCTAGCACAAAACCGACAACCTGTGACGTCGTGGTCTGGACCTAGGCAAGGAATACAATAAGAATGGAAGTCCTTATGAGGTATTTGCTTCCCACAAACAATGCAATTGTTAACTTTTTCTGAAATCGGACTGAGGCAAGAAAAGGTTACCCAACAGGGTACTTAGCTTTATTGAAGACTTCGGACTGAAATTAGATTCGAAAATCTCAGGTGTCGGCCGACCGGACTTGCGAACTGCTTCTGCTTCGGGCACCGTGCGGCAAGAAAGACTGGAGAAAATGGCGTCGGATGCCTCTTGTATACCCCTGGCGCACTGACGTCAGGGAAGAAGCGACAGCAACCGACGCCGGACCAAGACTTTGGAACTCAGGCTGACTGCGGGACCGCCTGACGACAGGATAACCCAAGTGTGATGACTGCAGCAGGGTAACACGATGAACATCACCATGGTCTTTATAAGCCTAGCAACACAACCCACCTAAAAAGTGTCCCCTGTGTAATACAGCCACCTATTTGGAGGAATAGGTTAGTTAAGAAGTTGCTAAAGGTTACATGGAGAGTATGTTTGCTAACATATATGTACTGTCTGCCTCTATCAGAGACATGGGGGCCGGATCGGGGGGGGGGGGTACATTTTCAATTTCTCATACTTGACCAAGGTTATGTTTGAAAAGGGTTAGAGATGGACTGTGCTTCACATAGATGGAGAGCCTATTCCAGAACGTGGGAATCCTTTGAGAACACATCCATCTAGTCATTTATGTCGCAAGCAAAATTGAAATCCCTGGATGTACTGTTTCTGGTGCAGTTTTACGGATGTCCAAAAGGTCCACAACTATGCTAGGCACAGACTCCTGAAGGATTCTAAGATGCGATCAGAGTACAGCGGTAATGCACATTCCTACTATCTGTGAATACGAAACAGTGAATTATGAAGTGCAAGAATGTCTGGCCTGCACTTCATTTTTCCCCTCCATATAGTGTGGAACAGGGCAGAGGGAAACTGTACAAGATCAGCTAGAGATGTCCAGTTTGTAGTCAAACAAACAGCAACATAATTTGTCAGCATTACAGATCACAATATGGACTAAAATAGTGTGACTTGGACAAAATTTGACTATTTTAATTTTATCACTGGAGAAGGTATGATGCGCTTTGGCAAGAGTTTCAGTGGTGCTTCATCCTAATCTTGTATTACACAGACACACATTTACACAAAGATTCTGTGTACCTGAGAATCAGGTTAAAAGCACAATTGTGCAAGTTACCATAACAGAAGTCGAAACAGATCTCGGTTATAGTAGCCAAAACTACATGGGACATCTCCTACCAGGAAATTTGACATTCATCCAACTTCCAAAGCTTTAAGGCACGTACCACACACCCATATAACCTTTAGAGCTCTTGGAAGAGCTAGTATAAAAGCAGACATATAAGCATCAAAACTGAGAGCTTTCTTGCCTCCAATACAGGGAGGCTATAGCCGCCCTAAAAATATGTACTAGGAAGTGGAGGCAGATAGGCATCCCCACCCTGGCAGACAAAATAAAGGGGAAGGAGGGAGGGCATTTGTAATACAACAGTGATCTATTTGAACATGTTAACATACACAACTGTTCTATGCTCATCATCAGAACACTGCTGTAATAGCCAAAGCTAGAGAGATCAAATATCAAAGCTTAGAAAGAAAGGGAAAGTGGGACAGACAAGGATGAGAGTCTGGCAGCCATTGGATGGTTGGATCAAACCCTATTCTAGCCCTAGAGAAATCATTTTATAGTGCTTGGTAATCATTCAAAAATGCTGCCTCTAGAATATTTCTAGGGTCCACCCTTTTGCAAAAAGCAACAGAAGTAGCTATAGCTCTAGCACACTGGGCTCTATCTTTGCCCAAAGTATCTAGTAACGGTAACATTAACAAAACTGAACTGTATGAGACAACCATCTGTAGTCTACTTTAACACAGATTATTTCTTATAAAAGGCAAGAAATAGGGACAAAATGATTAGATTTCAGTCCTTTTTCTGTCAAGTTGCCTGTACACATCCAGAGTCACAGAATTCTCTCCCTTAAGAGTTTGGAAAGAATTTAGGAAGCTTAATGAAATGTTGCAAAATACTCTTTGAAACCACTTTAGCTATGAAAGAATGGCTAGTTTTTAATGATACCCTAAGCTCTCTAAAAAGATGAGATGGGGCTGAGTCACCATAAATGCTTTAACTCGGATACTCATTGCTCTGACTTCTGCAAGAAGAGTAACACCATTTAAGAACTTCAAATCGACCTTGTGAATCTGTTCAAAAGGGAAAAGTTATTACTTTTTTCCAGTACAAAGTTAAGATCCCAAGGAGTCACCACCTGCTTTCTAGGTGGATGGAAAGGTCATAATAGCCCCCCCCCCTTCAGAAACTGTTTCACTTGACAAAGTAGAAAGGAGAGAATTGTAAGCAGACAAGCAGAAATAGAAAAGAATCTTAATGGAAGAATAAGAAAGGCCAGAGTACAGCAACTCATACAGATATTGGAGAAACAAAGGTGTACAAGTCTTAAAAGGATTCTGGTCCCTACTACTGCACCAACTAGAATTTCTTTTCCACTTAGCCACATATGATTTCTTGTAGCAAATGTCTTGGCCTTTTAAGCTCTGATGCACGTCTTCATGCAAATAATGGCTAAAAGGTATTAAAAAAATATGTATGTATCATCCAGGCTGAAAGCAGTTGTTGTTAAAAGTTGGAGTATATCAGAGAACCCCTGTCCTGTGTGAGCAAGTCCATCCTGTTAAGAGGTTTGAGGTAATTTTCAAAACGAGAATCACTGTTGCCTGGGCCAAAAGGGATATAACTAGTATCTTTGGAAAGTCATTTTCGATCTTTAAAAGGGAACCTGGTCATCAGAGAAAAGGCTGGAAAAGCCATTCAGGAAGTCTCCCGTTCACGGGAATGAATAGACATCGATCTTCTTGGACTTTGTGTAAGAAATCCTGGAGCAAAACTTCTTTGTTATGAATGGAGGCAAACAGAACTACTCTAATTTCCCACATGTGGAGGACTACCTGAAAGAAAAATGAATATAAACTCCACCCAACACCACAACCTGTGAGAGATGCACTCATCTAGCCAAACTGGAGGTAAAGCTCTCTCCAACCAAGACTGAACTTGACAGTCAAGAGGAGAAGGTAAAAACATGCACCACACCACACTCATCACATAGTCCCACTAAACCTACACCAATAAAATTCACACACAGAAACACACATTCGCAGAGGCTCTCAATAATAATCTGGTCAAGCAACAGAGAAATCCCAAAGCAGAAACGCAAGCAAATCGCCACCCCCAACACAACCCAAATGACACATAGCCAACAGACTTAGTGCACCAATAAACCACAGCCCATAAGGCAAACAACATACCCAACACACTAGTCATAGGTGACTCTATAGTCAGGCACACTGATGTCCCACTCACCAGGCTAAACAAGGAGAAGGTTACTGTCAGCTGCCTGTCGGGTGCCAGGATCTGCCACATAACCCACGCACAGGTGACTCCACAAGTATAAATATGACTCTGTCATTGTCCATGTTGGTGTGAACGACCTGATACGTACCTCCCTGGCCTATGTGACGACAAACATGAAATGATCTTGTAGCCCAGCCAGGCATGACCTTAGCCTTGAGTAGCATCCTGCCATTGCCCAGAATGATACCGCAGTACAAGGACAAAATGATTGACTTCAACAACTGGCTAAGCTTCTAGTGTCATTCTAAGGTGATCCAGTATGTCTGCCTGGGACGACATGGTCGACAGACCACAATCCCTTGCCAGAGATGGCCTGCACCTGTCGCCCCTGGGATTCCTGATACTGGCGACAGGTCTTGCCACCCCTGTACTGCCTTTTTAAGGCAAGGTTCAAACGACAAATTCACCACTGTAACAGGGAGTGGCAAGCAAAATCTGAGGGTAATGCTACTCAGTGCTAGAAGTCTAAATCTCAAAAAGCACTCACTCGAGGCACTCTTAAAAAGGGAGAAAATTGATATCTGTGCAGTGACGGAGACCTGGTTCAAAGCTCTAGAGAGGACCCCTGCACCACCAGGCTATAACTATACCACATAACTCATACCACACTTTTCGGCCATCTAACATGGACCAGAACACCAAACACGGAGGTGTATCCATATTCATTAAGAATATCCACACTTCCAGGCTAGTTGCACAGTATAATGCATCCGAGGTTATCCAAGTGCAACTAACTCTGAGTATAACTGCAATCCAAACTGCAGCTTGCTACAGATCCCCCACCATGCCTCAGCATTCCCATTCCTCTTTTCTTGATGTACTGGAAAATATTAGGGTTCAACCAAACACCCTAATAATGGGCGATTTCAACTACCCCCACCATTAACTGGGAAAACTACTTATGTACCAACTCCTTCGCTCAACGCTTTATGGAATTCATAAACTCCAATGCCCTGAATCGACTTATCCACACCCCCACCAGGGGCAACAATATCTTACACCTTGTCCTTAACAACATAAGTGACCATTGTTCCACACCTGAAGTCAACTCCTCATTGATCATATCTGACCATAAGCTAATCACCCTAGATATCTGCATCCCGCCCCCACCCACCATTAAGGAAACCATGGTAAAAAATTTCTCCAAAGCCAACTTCATGCTTAAGACAGAAGTGGTGAACTTCATGACACCCATGCAGATGGGCAATACAGTTACGACTGCTGAATCCTACAAAAATGCACTCTATAAAGCACTCACATGAGTGTATGGATCGTGCTATCCCACACAGAACCAAGACGCTATCCTCCAAAAAAATTAAGCCAATCTGGTAGTCCCCTGCCATAAATAAACTCCTACAACAGAAGGAAGAAACTGTTGCAAAAGAGTAAAATCCCATGAGTAAAGCAGCTCTCTGGTTAGCCTCAGTAAGAAGCTGAGATCCCTTATAATATCCTCCAAAGCTAGCTATGAAAACAAAATTGCCACTGATTCTAAGGGCAACCATAAAGCATTCTATATCTATGTCAAGAATCTCAATGACAACAGCCAGATCTGCTCTGAGTTACAGCACAACGGCACAAAAATTAGACAACTGATATTGCCAACATCCTGGCAGATAGGTTCAGTGCTAACTTAACCCCCCCCTCTCACCCCCCCCCCTAATGCAGAGTCCCTGTAATCATATCTATGGAGGTAAAAGCTGTACTCTCTAAAATCAAAAACACAGCATCCATGGGACCAGACAACATCTCAGGCTGTATGTTTTACACAAACTTCAGAATGAACTGGTTCCCTACCTAAGCACCATCTTCAATCATAGTCTCACATCAGGCTTTGTGCCTACTGAATGGCGCACAGCAACAATTATCCTACTTCACAAAGTGGGAGCAATCACTGATACTGGGAACTTTCGCACTATTAGCCTGATCTGCAAGGCCAATGAATGTATCATCATGAAACAAAGACATTGGTAACCTCCAAACTCTGGACCCCACCCAGTTCGGGTTTGTGAAAGGCAGATCATGCCTTCTAAACCGGACAGATGTCTTTGAGGCAGTCACCAAAGCCATAGACGAGGGTAAGGCGGTTCACACAGCCTAGCTTGACCTCGCCAAGGCTTTCGACACCATCCCCCATTCTGGAATTATAGCTAAACCCACTACTAGGTATAAATCCCTCCGTCACAAGATGGGTTGCCAATTGGCTCACTGACAGAACCCACACTGTAAAAGTTGGACTCCAAATCTGACTTCAAACCAGTGACAAATGGAGTACCACAGGGTTCAGTCCTGGGAACTCTCCTGTCTGGTATCTACTTCTCTGAAGTACAGGCTAACACAGAAGGTCTCTGGCTAACGAAGTTCGCAGTTGACTGCAAACTAGGAGCCATAGTAGAGTCCCCAAATGATGTGGACATCCTACAAAAGGGCCTCACTGAGACAGATGCCTGGTGTCAGAGGCATGGCCTCGAGCTCAACGCCAAAAAGTGCACAGTCATCCCCCTTTGCTAAAAACTCTGCACCCATGAACCACCACATAAACGGTAGCCTACTTAACACCAAATGTGTGTTAAGAGACCTTGGGACCCAAGTGGACAGCAGTCTCTCCTTTGATAATCACATTGCCACAGTAGTCAGGAAATCCTTCTGTGTGGCACACCATCACAAAAGGGTTCTCATCCAGGAAAGAGGTCATTGTTCCCCTCTACTCAGCACTCAGATCCATTATACAGTACAATGCCCCTTTTGGAATGTACCTCAGAAGACATCTGCAGCAGCTGGAACGGCCACAGAAGTACCTCACAGAGAGGATTATTGGCCTCAAACAGATGCCCTACACTGACCATCTCAAAAAACTCCAGCTTTACTCTGTAGCACATTGCCTACTCAGAGGACATTTCTGCCCAACATATAAAGCTATGCTGAACCCAGAGCTGTTGGGCATGCTACACCTAAAGAAATCCCAATCCCTCCGAGCTACACGCTCTAGGGACCTAAACCTTTTCACCACAATAAACAGGACATGCTGGAGGGATAGATTCCTGTCCCAAAGACTTCCTATACTCTGGAACAAGCTACCCATCCATGTCAAGCAAAGTTCCTCATTGGCACTCTTCAAGAAAAATCTTGATGAGTGGATGGGAAATAGGAAATACACCCCAAGGATCACTTCCTGTGGCTCTGCTCGACAGGAGCACAGGAAATTAACTTTCTTGGGTGGCGTAATCCAGGGAACCTTGTTGGCTAGGCTTACTTAGGCCCTTGGACCAATATCCTAGTACCTAACTATGAACCTATTTGTGGGGATTTGTGCTAGTCCTGCTCATTTTGCCTACCACAAAATTCTACTCTGAAATTTTGCCTACCATCCAATATGTTACATAATGGATCAGAGTGAAAATTTTCAATGGTTCAAACAGATTTCTACAATTTAAACAAGTATAAAGTAATTTTTCACCAAAGGTAAGTTGCTACATGAGCATTAACAATACAAGTATTACACAACAAGCAAACAGATTTTTAATACGTCTAAAACTAAAAATATTACCACGTTTTAATTGCTATGTCTTAATAAAGATTCTCACTTAAAGATGCTAATTGGATTCAACTGAGGGTTTTCCACATTGATTTTTGCATTTTCCCCATTTGAATCACTTCAAAATAGACAAATACAAACATAAGTTTGGTAGGATTTAAAATTTTAAACACACCTGCTTTCAAAGGCATTCCCTACACACTCACTAAGGGCAAAGAAAAAAATATACAAACTTAAAAAACACTCGTGGCCCACTTTGTTTTCAAATAAGTGAAAGAATGGACGAAAAGTTTTTCCTATCACACCAGGTATAAATAATGAGAGAAATGAATGTAGTGAAAAGTA
>NC_056743.1:852982699-853007699 GCF_019279795.1 Protopterus annectens | reverse complement strand
AGGCGAAATAACACACCTAACACACTAGTAATAGGCAACTCTATACTCAGGCACACTGATGTCCCACTCACTAAGTTGGAGAAGGTTACTGTTAACTGCCTATCGGAAGCCAGAATCCGCCACATAACACAAACACTCAAGTCACTCCAGAACAAGTACAAATATGACTCTGTCATTATTCATGTTGGTGTGAATGACCTGAGATGGACCTCCCTGGACTACATGAAGAGCTCTCTGATCATGTACTGCAGGCGGATATGACCCTGAGTAGCATCCTGCCCTCACCAAGAATGATACCGCAGTATAAAGAAAAAATTATCAATTTCAACAATTGGCTAAGCTTCTGGTATCATTCAAAGGGGATCCAGTGTCCGTCAGCCTGGACGACATGCTCGACAAGCCTCATTGCTTCGCAAGAGAGACGGCTTGCACCTGTCATCCCTAGGCTTTCGAATACTGGCCAAGGCTCTTGCTGCCCCCATAGTGCCTTTTTTAGGCAAGGCTCAAAAGTCAAACCCACCTCCGTAAACAGCACAAATAAAAAAGTGAGGGTTATGCTACTCAACACCAGGAGTTTAAATCCCAAAATGCACGCGCTCGAAGCACTCCTCAGTATAGAGAATGTCAACATCTGTGCAGTAACTGAAACCTGGCTGGGGTGCTCTGTGGTGCCTTGAACACTACTGGGCTAAAACTCATACCACACATTTCGGCCACAGAACATGGACCGAAACACAAAAGGAGGGGGTGTATCCATATTCATCAAGGATACCTCCGAGATCATCCAAGTGCAACTAACATCAGGCAAATCTCCAATGCAAATTGTGGCCTGTTACAGATCACCCTCCATGACCCAGGACCACCACTCCGCCTTTCTGGAGACACTGGAAAACATGAAGGTCCTACCGAACACCCTGATATTGGGCAATTTCAATTACCCTACCATTAACTGGGAAAACTACTCAAGTACAAACTCCCAGGTCCAGCGTTTCCTGGAATTTATCAACTTAAATGCCCTGGACCAGCTGGTAAACTTCCCTACCACAGGTTAAAACATATTGGACCTGGTCATCACAAACATGGGTGACAGGTGTCCCACACCGGAGGTCAGCCTGTCACTGGTTAGATCAGACTATAAACTAATCACTCTGGATGTCCACACCACACCACCTCCTCCAATCAAAGGAAACCACAGTGAAAACTTTTCTATAGCAAACTTCACCTTACTTAAGACAGAGGTGGTAAGTTTCACAGCCCCCACGCAAAAGGATAACAGTGCCCAAGATGCAGGAAACTTTACAAATGTACTCTAGGAGCACCTACAAGGATGCATGGACTGTGCCATCCCTAACAAAACCAAGACTCACTTCCCTAAGAGAAGGAAACTAGTCTGGTGGACCCCTGCCATAAACAGGCTATACAATAGGAGGAAACTAGTTCAGAAAAAAAAGCAAATCCCAAGAAGGAAAGACATCCCTGATCAGTATCAGTAAGAAACTAAGGTCCCTCATAAAATCCTCCACGACTAACTTCGAAAGAAAAATAGCCAAGGATTCGAAAGATAACTACAAAGCCTTCTTTAGCTATGTCAAGAATATAAGAGTCAACTCGCAGATATGCTCTGAGCTAGTACAAAATATACTGAAACCACTGATATTGCCAGCATCCTGGCAGATAGATTAAGTGCAAACGTCACCCCCCTCTCACCCCCAAAAGGGCCCACAACAATACCGGAAAAGTGTAGTGTCCCTGAAATCACAGACACGCAGGTAAAAACAGCCCTTTCAAAAGCCAAAAAGCACAGCATCAATGGGGCCAGATGGTGTCCTTGCATGAACTACAGAACGAACTAACCCCCCCACCTAAACACACCGTTCAGCCTCTTCACAGGCTACGTGCCCATAGAATGGCGCACAGCAACGGTTATTCCGCTCCACAAAGGAGGGGCCACAACTGACCATGGTAACCATCGCCCCATAAGCCTGACTAGCCTGGTCTGCAAGGCTATGGAGCGCATCATCATGGAACTCATTAGCAAAGACATTGGGAACCACCAAACACTTGACCGGACCCAGTTCGGCTTTAAGGGCAGATCATGCCTAAACCTGGTTGACTTCTTTGAGATAGTCACCAAGGCCATAGAGGAGTGGAAGGTAGTTCACACAGCCTACCTTGACCTCGCCAAGGCTTTTGACACCATTCCCTACTCTGGAGTTATAGAAAAACTCACCAGCCTGAACATAAACCCCTACGTCACGAGATGAGTTGCCAACTGGCTTATAGACAGAACTCACTCATTAAGAATAGTGGGCTCCAAGTCCGAATCTAAACCAGTTACAAGTGGTGCCCCACAAGGCTCGGTCCTGGGACCCCTACTGTTCGGCATATACTTCCCAGAAGTACAGGCAAACACAGGAGGACTATGGCTAACCAAGTTCGCCGATGACTGTAAACTGGGAGCCATAATTGACTCTCCGGCTGACACGGACTTTCTCCAAAAGGGCCTTACTGAGACGGACACCTGGTGTCAAAGTCATGGTCTCAAGCTAAATGTCAAAAAATGCATAGTCATCCCGTTTGGGAAAAACAAAACACCCATGAATTACCACATAGGTGGCAGCCCCCTTAATACAGAAGAGGTAATAAGAGATCTGGGAACCCAGGTAGATAGTAATCTCTCCTTTGACAATCATATTGCCAAAGTAGTTAGGAAATCCTTCTATGTAGCCCATCTAATTACTAAAGGGTTCACATCTAGAAATAAAAACGTTATAGTGCTCCTCTACTAGTCATTCATTAGACCCATCATAGAGTACAATGCCCCATTTGGGATGTACCGCACAAGACACTTCCAACAGCTGGAAAGACCACAAAAGTACCTCATCAAGAGGATTACTGGCCTCAAACTTATGTCCTATGCAGCCCAGCTGGAAAAACTCCAGCTGTACTCCGTCGCATATCGCTTACTCAGAGGTGATCTCTGCCTAACTTACAAAGCCATGTCCAACTCAGAATTGATGGACATGCTCCACCTAAAGAAATCAAGTCACTGTGAGCCACTCGCTCTAGTGAGGTAAACCTCGCCACAACAATAAATAGAACATGCTGGAGGGATAGATTCCTGTTAGAGACTCCCCATGCTTTGGAACAAAATTCCTAACTACATTAGGCAGAGCCCCTCACTAACACTCTTGAAGAGGAACCTTGACGAGTGGATGGGTAACGGAAAATACACCCCTGGGATCACTTCATTGGCTCTTCTTGACAGAGGCTCAGTTAATTAATCAATGGGGCGGCGAAAACTGACACTGGCTAGGCTTATAAATGCCCTCGGGCAGATAGCCTAGTTCCTACCTATGAACCTACCTATGAACCTAAAGCTATGATGCAGTGAGCTGCATCTGGAAATACTCTGCTTATACCTGTCATCCTCCCAATGTATGTCCCCCACTGTTGCTGGTGGTGAGGACAGAGGCTCCTTGATTACTGAGCCAGTGCTGGGGTGTCACAAAATATATAACAAAAAAGATAGTAGGTCAACCATTTGGAAACAGTCTGTTTTGACACAGGATGTCCTTTCTTCTTAGCTTCACAAGAAATAAACTGTTGATCCTAAGATCTGAAAGATTTACTTCTGTCCAGAGAGAACCAGAGTTGTCTGTGGATATCAAAGGAATGGAGTATCCTTTCTCCTTCATTTTTAGATTCAGTACAAAAAACAGGGATATGGATAGCCTGGCTTAAAATAAACTTGGATACCAGGGAACAATTAACCCTGAATGGGTACCAAGTATGTTGTTGGCACCAACTACAAAACCTTTTTCCATTTGCTAATATAAAATATGTTCTAGTGGCAGACTTTCTTGTGTCCATTAGTACTTGCTGCATGTCCTCAGTACACAGGTGCTTAAAAGGAATTAAGACCCTACTAGCCAGGTAAGTCAATTGAAGACGATTGATGTCTGAGTATATCATAATACATCCCTTGTTTTTGTGTGTGTAGATACAGTCTGTGAAGAAGCTTGTGGTAATTGCCCCTAACCATTTACGAAAAAAGGGAGAACCACGGTTGCCTTGGCCAGAAGGGAGCCACCACAATGATCTTGGGGGAATTCCTTCGGAATCTTCAGAAGTACCATGAATATTGGTGAAAATGGAAGAAAAGCACACAGGAACATTCCTGTCCATAGAAAAGAAAGCATACATCTTTCCAGGCCTTCTTGCATGGAAACCCAAACAAAATCCTGCCAGTTGATTGTTCAAAGAAGGAAAAAGGTCTACTTGAGGATGCCTGTACAGTGAGACTTTGCTATGAAAGCTAACATGGCTGGTCGCAAAAGGGGTACAATATGGTCTCTCCCTCACTTGCTGTGTACCACATGACTGTGTTATTGTCTGAAATTACTCCAAAGAGGTTCCAAGTTGAGTGTCTTTATCAGGACAGGCATCTCCCAGTTATGTGCTTGTGTTTGTCCTTGGTATTCCACAACCCGTGCACTTTTATCCCTCCTGAAACTATTCCCCAAGCAAAGTCCAAAGTGCCTGTAATGACTGACTGCTTTGGAGCAGGGAGGGAGGAGGAGAGACCCAAAAATCAAGGATATAGGTTGTCTCCACCAAAAAGACCTGTTGCCTGACAAACCAGCTCAAGGATTTGAAAAGATAAAAGGTGTTGATGCCAGGACCAAAGATATTTCAGATATCACTGTATCTTTCTCATATTGAGTCTTGCCAGGTGTATCACGAGAAGCTCTTTAAACTGAGGCATCTATGGGACATCCCAGAAACACAATCCTGTGTGAGGGAGTCAAGAAAGTTTTGAATGTTCTCTTGGAAACCCAGCTTGTGTTCTGAGATCTTGAGATCTGTTACTCAAGAGATAAGACAGCAAATGTAAGCAAGTCATTAAAATATGAAAAAAATGGATATTCTGTAGCCTGCCTGAGCAGTAATCAGAGCAAACACTTTGTGAACATTCTTGGTACAATGGGTAGTCCAAAGCATAAGGCAGAGAACAGATAATGGGACCCAAAAACACAAGACCTTAAGAAAGTTCTGAAGTCTGGATTAATATAGATGGGAAGAACAGGTGGAAACAAGAGTGATCTGGAGAAGAGAAATGACCCCCTGGGAAGGAGGAGTTTCATTTTTACAGCTGGCAGGGAAGGAATGATTTTCAGAACCCATTTGTCTGAAACAATATGTTGCCAAAGAGAAAAATGAAGATTTGGGGTTTCTGGGGAAAAGGTTGGGGGCAGGGTGGTAGGAGGGTTCACAAGATCTCTTGACTAGTTGTTCAAATCTGTCTTGGTTTGAGGAGGTTTGCGACTTCTCTTTGGAAGCCACCCCTCGCCATTTCTTCTTAAAACATATTTTACTTGAATTTGATGAGACTGTTTAACCTGTTTTTGCCAAAATTGGAGAAGGGGACAGAAAATCCTTTAGACAATTTGGAAAAGGAAGGCTGAAAAAATTTAGAGATTCCATGGATTAGCTCGCCTTTTTCATCACACTTGAATCATCTCTGTAGCAGAGGGGCCAAACACAATATCTATCCAAGGAAGAATTTAAAATCTCATTTTATCATCATCACGGGGGGAAGGGGTTCTGTGAATGCAGCCATACACACCTCCTTAAATCAGTAGCAGTGGCCAAACCCCTGGTAGCAGCATCAACAGAGTCATACAAACACTGAAAACAATGAGCTGTGACCTGTGCAGTAGAAGTTGTTTAAAGCACATTTTTCCTGGAAAGAAGAAGAAACCACAGATAGAACATTCCTCATACTTCAGAGCAAAATTTATGAGCCTGACAATTCAAAATTCTGAAAAATCAAAGTTGCAGAAGCACACACTTTCCCCCATGCCTACCAATAATTTTCCCATCTTACTCCAAGTGCTTAGTAGCAGTAGAATCAACTAAAGCTATAACTGCTAGTAAGGTTTAAGAATGGTGTATAAAAGTTTAAATTAAGTAACTTTATACCTCCAATTTGCCTTTTTAAGGGCAGCTGTCTGGCTATCTGGAAAACTGCAGGCAGTAGCACACATTCTCTAAAGCTGAAAGAACAGACGTGGGTGTGGGTTCTGAAAATTCTTCTATAACAATGTAGAGTATATTTAGAGGGACCTAGAAACCTCAATGGTTTTCCCCACTGAAAGCATCGGCACATTCTAGCAAAAGTCTCCAAGAAAGAGACCCCCCCCCCCCCACCTAGGAAGAATCAGGACACTTGGAGCTCTCCTGTCTGAATCAGAAATCAGAGGAAAATGGAAAACCCTGCATCCATCCCTGCATCTTCTTGTTCCGATTCAGAATCCTAAATCCCTTCAGGAAAAGAGGAATCCCTCCTCCTTTAAGCAAAAACTACTTTACAAGGAGCAACAGCCTGAATTAAACCCTGCGCCAGACCCAGTAAACTACACCTATCCAAAGAAATGTGGGAAGTAGACATACACGTGGTTTTGCATTTCTTTTGGACAGGAAAATGGGGCCTATTTGCATTAACTAATGGCAGCAGCTGCTTCCCCGAGGGATGGACAGAGCATATGGACACAACAGGGAAACCTTCCCTGTTCCCTCCCCCATGACAAACAAGAGTCCCTTGACCACTGAGGGGACTAACAGCTGCAGAGGACATGGCTAACCCCCAGTCCATAGTGGTTGCAGGTGCTACACCAGAGGGATCCAAGGTAAAAGATAACTGGTCTGAGGTACAACAAATGGCCACAGCAGAGTCATCCACCTGCAGCTGAGGCAAATTGCTAGACTACTGTGATGGCAAAGGTTTTTTTGCTTAACTTTTTCTGGCTGGAAAAAGGATAAACTGTGGGACAGGTAGTCTGTTCAATGGTCAAGTCAAAAAATGGTGTCTCTGATCCTCCAGTCCACTAAAGGTTTTTTTTTTTCCTTTGGGAGGGCAGGGGGGGGGGGAAGCATTTTACACCATGTCATCCTCACAAAGGAACAACAAAATTTCTCTGAAGAAAATACATTTTCAGTTAGTTTACATTTTTTTTGTCAGTTTAAAAGGAAATGTACATTACAGTCTCAAGGCAGTCTGTTAAAACACTCCTAACTTTAAAATAACTTTACTTAAAAAAAAAAGAAGAATTGGAAGTTTTCCCCAGAGGGAATATATCTCTGGAGCAAAGGAAAGCACAAGAAGACAGTCAACCCTCAAAAGCCTCAAAGGAATATACTCTTTTAGCGGCAACAAAGCTCTGAAGAGCTTCATACCCAAACTTCCTTTAGTCAACGCAGCTTGAGCTTCTTGACAGTTTGGGTGTGTGGAATGTGCCCTGAAGCTTTAGAAGCTGGTCAGCTGTTATATTCTTGTATAACAGATATAGCTAAGGCTACTGCAGCAGTGATCAATATGATAAACATCTTAGCAAGACACTCCGTGATCATTACGCCCCACCCTGTTTTGCAGTGAGAAAGGATCAAGGTTTGAATGAATGTCCATAATGTAGATATGAAAACTGCACAATACTGGAGTGCCTGAACGTTGAATCCCAATATATTACACAATGTTAATGGGCATTTGTACAGCTGGGAGTGGGGTTTTGCCCATTCACAGCTGTAGTGTAACCCCAGAATTGATATAAAAGTAGCAGGCAGGCCTTGCCCCTGGGGGGGGGGGGGTGTTCATGTTTTTGCATTAGATGCCTGGCACTTTAATATTGTACCATTTGTTTGTTTTCTGTACTTACCATAATGATAGAGCTTGACTGACTGTTGACTTATTTTCGTCTGGTTCAACATGTGGGACAGATTCTCAAGCTACCCAAAAGAAACCTAGGTAGACTCATGGAAAGACATTCCTAAGTATGGCACATCCAAATGGTGTGAATCCTAGACTGCACATATAAAACTTATGAAATACAAAAGGTATGAGTTGAAGACCGAGACACTGCAGCACATATCCCTGACCAGCACTCTCTGCAAATGCGGTTGAAGTTGCCATTGCTCTGTCAGATTTTGATAAGGACAGACCTTTTGACTTCTAAAACAAATGAAGTGCAGTCTACTAGCCATTTTTATAGAGTTACTTTAGACGCACATTGTCCAAGTTTTGTCCTGGAAAAGGAAACAAACAATTGGTCTGATTTTCTGAAACCCTCAGTATGATATAGATAGAACCTACGTTATTTATGGACATCTAAGGTATGTAGGGTATTTATTCTCCTTTGTTACCAAAGTTTGGAAAAACTACTGACAAATCAATCTTTTGGTTCACGTTAGATTCCAAAGCTACCTTGGGAAGAAGAGGGGTTTGAAACTTTGACAGAACAGCGGCAATAGAGATTTTTGGGAGAGACTACTCTTGAGGCAACAGAATAGTTGTGCTGAATTTGTCCACCAGAATACTGGACATCCCAGGCATGTGTATTACTACTACTAGAAAGAAGTTCAAAGACATTGCCCACTGCTAAACTCTCCTGGCTTAGCGGCAGAGAGGGTACAAGCATGTTCCACCTTGTACTCTGATGTATCATATAACTAACATGTTGTTCGAGTGGATGGTGATCACATCCTTGCGTAGGAGGTCTCAAAATGCCTGCAACATTAGGAAGACCGCTCTCAACTCTAAGACACTGATGTGAAGTTTGACTCTTGATGACATTCTTTTAACTGTCTTCCCTTCAAAATGCCTCTAACCCCCACCCTAGAAGGGTGGGTATCTGTGATGACTGTAGCCTTAGGAGCAAGGGCCAGAAGGGTCAGCCCTGAAAAACTGCTTGGGATGAAATCCACCATTAAATATGATTGTTGCAAACCTGAGTTAGGCAAATCCTGTTATGAAGAGGTTGGAGTTTCTGTGATCATTGTAGAGCTAGTGTCCACTGTAGAATTCTCATGTGATATGTGGTGAAAAGAACTAGAGTTACACAGGAAGCCATTAGTCCAAAAGTCACAGAATGAGTCATAATTTAGGCAGAGGGTGTTTTTAACGCATGAAGGACTACAGACCTTTAAGATTCAACATGTCAGGAGACGTTTTGCTATCTGGTGTACTGAGTCTGTGTGGCAGCCTATGAATTCTATGCTTTAAAACAGGGGGATAGCTTACGTTTGTTGAAGTTTATCGATATACCAAAGTGAGGTGTGTCAGGGATACGAGGACTGACTGATGTTGAAAACGTATAGTTAGCGGAAGCTGTAAGAAGCCAATTGTCTAAATATGAGAAGACCTGGATCTCTTGCAGTCAGAGATAAGCCACAACAACTGCCATTACCTTGGTGAACACCTGGGGGGAATGTGGAGAGAGAATGGAAGCACTCTGATCCGACAGTGATTGGCTTTCAGCTGAAAAATGGAAGAATTTCTTGGACTGCCTCCAGATCTTGATACAATAGTGGGTATCCTGGAGATCGATACAGCACATCCAAATCAGCCTTCCTCAGCAGAGGTAGAATGGACTGTACCATGACCATCTGGAATTTTGTCCATTTTACATATTGGATTTAGATTGCCGAGATCCAATACTGGTCCAAAGTCTCCTGTCTTTTTTTGGAACTAAAAGAACCTTGAATAGACTCCTAATCCTAGCTGATCTGGGAGGGACAAGTTGAATGACTCATCTAGCAACTTTGAAACCTCTGTTGCTGCAAATTCCAACTTATTGGGTGAAGTATCAGGAATCTTCTGTTTTGGTGTTTCTAAAACGGGTATTGTATAACCTCTGGCAATGATCCTTGGCACCCAAAAACTGGAAGTTGTTTGTCAGACTAGAGGGTGCAAGAAGCAGCGTCTTCAGTCTGCCTACAGAGTGCAGCAGATGGGCAAATGTTCAAAGATGAACCTTATCAGTGTCCCTGAACATCCCACAGAAACCTTGATTTTTTTTTTTTGTGGACTGCCTTTACCCCATGGCCAACGTCCAGTGGAGCTGCCTCTGATTCTGGGAGACCTGTTCTCAGCAGTGTCCTGGTGAAAACCTTGTGATTTCTTAAACCATATTTTCCTTCCTTCGAGTAGAAAAAACAGATCTCTACAGCAGACAAGAGCTTATCATCCTGGTCACTCCTGGTAAGTTTTTCTTTTTTACTTTTGATCCAAATAAGGTGGAACAATCATGGGGGCATTTATGAAGAACATCTTAAAGCTTTCAGCAAAATCTCAAAGCTGCATCCAGACATGATGTCACATGGTAATACTTATGATGGCTGCCCTTGTTGTACCATCTGTTGCATTAAATAATCTTATAACCACATTAAAGGAGGACTGTGGGGTAGACATTTGGGTATCCACTGTTTTCCGGATGTCCATACGCAAGTTACCCAACAGGACTTTGAAGGCTCTTTGATCAAGTCCCTTTGGAATCGTGTCAGGTGTGCTAAATGCTTCAGTGACATTTGCACTCCGAGCTCTGAACTTTACGCTTGCTTCTTCAGTCCGTCCAATGCCCTTGACTCCTTATTTGGGGCATGGAGAGAGGAAATTTCTTTGGATGGTCCTTTTTTGTGGCTGTGCTACCAGCATAGCAACTTCAGGGGAGCCCTAGCCTATTCTTTTCCATCTTTGGGGGCAACTAGAATCTTATCTGGCTTTTTTAGGAATAGCCTATGCTGCATCATGTTCCTTCAAAGCTTTCTGGGTGACGAGCTCAATCAAGGCATCAGGAGGTGAGACCACCCAGGACGCTGAAGGGCCAGAACCAAAAGCTTCAAGATGACTTGTTATAAAAGGAGTAGTTTCAGTGGATTATCCTCCCCCATCTAAATTGGTGCCCTCAGGAGAGGAGTCAATATGCTTCTGCTTGCAAGTCCACTTCTGGAAAACGTACCTTGAGGTCAGATGTGCAGCTGGAATGGCAGCCGGTCTCGAAGCTAAATGGATCAGTCTTATCCTGTCAACAAGAACGAGGTGGTGGTACAGGCTCCAGTGGGAGTTGGGATGGATCCAAACTCTGTGCACACACCAATTTTCTTGGTCCAGCCAAGGCCATCGACACCCCCTCAAACACAGACTCCGCCAAGGGAGCAGAGGAAGTACTGCCCATTACAACAGAAATCTGTAGCCTTTCCAACTTCAAAGGTAGATGGCTCCAAGGAGGACCTTGGAACTGAGCTATGGCAGGCTGAAATCCCAAGTGCTTGGGACGGGGAAGAAAACTTTGGAGTACACTCCATCATGGCCCAAACTGCAAAGATTTGGCTCTGGCACTCTGTTCGACTTGAATGCATCAGCGTTGAAAATGTGAGGTAAGACAAAGCTGAAGTCTCCGGGGCTAATTGGATAAGACGCTGGTACAGTGGGAGGAGGGGGGTTGGATCTCATCTGCATCGGCTCCAAAAAAGGAGACAATGTTGATAGTAGTATGGCTGATGCCAAAGGGCCTGATCTTGGTTCTCTCCTCCGGGGTGGAACCGGGAGGACTGTCATCCAAATCTGTGCCTTCAAAAACTTCATCATGCAGATATAGGCCCTGATAAAGCTTATAAAGAATCAGGGGAGTGAAGACTAGGGCCAAATCGGATCCATAGAAAAAGCTTTCAGTGAGGGAGCTTGGATCATGGAAGCAGTAAGATCCAACTCCCTAGATATCCAAGGTGCCAGGTTCGAAACAGTAGATGCACATCCAGAGACCTATTCTTAGGTTTGTAAAGCCATTCTTGTCAATTTTCTGACTGTTTCTCATTCCTTTTCCTTTGTTTTGTCTGCCTCTCTTTGATTTTCTCTGTCACTTTTTCCATTTTCTTCTCAGCGGAAGGAGAGGTAGAGGGTGCTTTCAGATCTAAGACATTTTGGATCTGTTTGAGAAAGGAGCAGCCCTGTCAGAACGAGTTTCTCTTTCCTTCTTTGGAAAGCCCTTGTGCCAAAGGCAGCACAAATACTGCAGGTTTCCTGTAAGTGGGAAGGGCCTAAACAGTAAAACAGACACACACAAGTGTGGGTCTTGACTTGAAATGTTATGCCCAATGGAAAAACACTTTTTAAAGTCCATAGAATTTTCCATCATCAGAAAAAATATGGTATTTATACTAAAACAGAAAAATAACTATACTATATCTGTGTGTGTGTGTGTATATATATATATATATATATATATATATATATATATATATATATATATATATATACATATATATATATATATATACACACACACACACACACACATATATATATATATACACACACACAAATATAACCCTAAAGCTAAACTAACACTACAAATAGAAAATTCTACACTAACTATTCTAATTACTAAACACAAATACTATATCTTTACTCTAACAAAATTCTTTCTATCACCTAAAAAGAGGTACAGAATCTTCATTTATCGTGAAAACAGGCTGGACCTCTCAGAAACATGTCTGGTTAGGTAGGCAGCAGATCTGAGGTAATTCAGACAGGAGAGGGAATTGTGGGTAGGGGAAGAATCAGAAATATCTGATCCAATATTATGGTATAAGGTGCCAAGGTCAGATCTGGCCAGATCCAACAACCCATATATTGAATCAGATGAAAATAAACATTGATCACTGATATTATGGGAATCTGATGTTCCAACACAGATTCCAATTAAAAGTACTACTCGTGTATCCAGAAAACAACACTTTCATGTTGTTGTTTGTCTTTCGGCTTTTCCAGGTTAGGGGTCGCCACAGCGGAACTCCGGTCCGCTAATGACTGGCAGTTGGTTTTTATGATGTCGAGTTGCCAGCCCAACACCCAACCTTCAACGAAGGCACGCCCATTCAACGCATGTCTTTTGTATGCCCACTCAACCGTGGGGAGGACATGCAGACTCCACACAGAAGGCACTCCCAACCCAAGCCGAGAATCGAACGGGAGAACCTCTTGTTGTGAGGCAACAACGCTACCACTGCACCACCATGGAAGTCTCACTTTCATAGTTACTCAAACAAAAAAAAAAATCTAATCTACTGGAATCTACTCAATCATTCCTCTAGATGATGCGCCTCTTTAATAAAACTCTCAAACTAAATAAATCAGGTTCCAATTTGAAAAAGTTTATTAGAACCTTGCTCCCAGGTTGGTGTGACAAAATACTCATGCTATGAGGGCAAACTATCCACTCTGTTACCTCTCACCCTTGGGAGTTCCTCAGGGCTCTATTTTAGGTCCTCTACTCTTTTCTATCTTTATCAATAACCTACACACTGCCATCCCAGATGCAACCAGCATCCAATACGCAGATGACTCCACTCTGATCTGCTCAGCCTCCTCCTAAACAGCCCTGCAAACCTTAAACCAGAACACATTTAACACAGTTGAAAAGTGGCTCTCTAATCAGAGTCTTCTGTTGAATCCCAATAAGATCAAACTGTTACTCTTCACCCCGCACGTGTAGGTCCACCCCAATTTCCTTTAATAAAACATGAAACAATGGTACCTCTATTTCGCCAGATAGCCACACTCATCTCTTAGAGGTAATAGTTGGTAATCTCAAATTCGACCTGCACATCAACAAGACTATCAAAACCGTTAATAAGAAGTTCAGTTCATTTTATAGAAATAAACCTTTTCTAAAGTCAATAGCTAGGATCGCAATCGACCGCTCTCATCTTCTCTCTGCCCTTATATATGCTTCCCCTATACTCTGTAACCTAAACAAATCAGATTCACCAAACTCTCTCACTATTACCACCATACTGCCAGATTTGCCACTGATCAACATATATGACACATCACTGCCATAACCTCAGTCTCCTAGGGTGGCTAGAACTGCCAAGCTTACTTCAGTTCAGCCAGCTAATAGTAGCCCATAATACTCTCAACCAACCCGAAAACATCCTCGCACTTAAAATGATCATAAAACAATACAGTAATTCCAGACCATTATGCTCATCCAACAAGCTGTTAGGCCAAACTCTGAAAGCTAATAACTCAGCTGGTGACCCCCTGTTTGCCAACTCTGTTGACAAAGCTTGGAAGTTACTTCCAGCGGATATTACCCTGGAACCCTCTCTAAGCCTCTTTAAAAAAGGCCTCAAACAGTATTATAAAAGGCACTGGCTCTGTCCATGTACCAACCCCGATTAATCTCCATAACAACTCCCTAACTTAACAGTACTGTACTAGCTTCTTGCTCACAAATGCTTGCAGTGTCATTCTTGTTCTGTACATTGCTTTGTAAACAATTGTTGCTGTAATCCACTTGTTTAATATTTTTATATTCTACTACACACTGTTAAAATTGTGGATCCCTCTAGTGGGACACACCTTACATGTAATATTTGCTTGGCATGTATGTATGTTTTTATCTGCACAATTGGAGCTTTTCTCCCCTGGTAAAATTGTCTATTCCTCTTGAATACCAACCCTTTCGGACTTTGTAATACCCTTAGCATGCATGTATGTATGTCTGGAGCTTTTCTCCCCGGGCCTCCGCTGAAAATGGACATGTATCCAGTCGGACTATCCCAGTCAACAAATGTAAAATAAAAAAAAATAAATGCTAAAATGGAGAAGGCCTGGAAAATCTGACAAAGCGGAACTGCACAAAACCATGAACATTTTAAATACCTTTCCAATTCTCACACACACACACACACACACACACACACACACACACACACACACACACACACACACACACACACACACAAATCAAGATAAAATACATTTCGGCTCTCAATGCATTCACCACAAAAGTTCAAAACAGTTCTGGGGCTCCATAAAATTCAAGCCCCATCAACAGCCCCATCAACAGCCCAATCCATGTCCTGACAGGGGATCCACACAGTAAAATTCATTAACAATTGTCCAAGACCACTTAATCAGAGAAGCTCACACTACAAATACAATAAAAAGCAAGCACATCAACAACAGTAAATTCACAGAGTAAAGCTGCATCAAAGTAGCAACAGTCTAAATAGCACTGGAACACCAGCACAAGGAAGATTTGTGTGGCGTTCTTGTAACACTAACAAATACTGCTGCTTAACCTAGATGGCTTTGTATTATTTAAAACAATAAATAATTAAAATGGGGGTGCATGCAAAAGTCTATTAAAATTGGCAAATCTACATCTAGTCACAAAATGTGTGCATGCTATGCAAACAGTCCAAACAAAATGGTAGTAAGATCAAATCATTTAGTAAAAACTGTAACACAGACTCAGCAAAGCTAGAGTTTTTCACTGTGTAATACTGTATTGGAGGTCCATGGGACATACAGAAATGACCCCTTAAGGACATAACCAGTGCTTCCTTCATTTACGTGGCTTTTGAATACCTGTGACATTTTACATACATACATACATACATACATACATAAATAAATAAATTCTTATTGAAGCATTCAGGCCAGTAAAGCTAGAGCCAAACCCCACTAGCACTAAACACGTCACATTTTTTTCTGGCCAGAATGCATCAACACAAAGTAATAGTGAAAAAGATATATCAATTACCAAAGCCACAACTACTATGTTGGTTATAAATCCCCACAAAGTACGTGCAACACTGACTCCCTCCAAGGATAACACAACTATATCCTCACAACTAAACTTATGGCATTGAGGGAAATCTTGCACTCTTTCCCAAATACAAAACTACAAAACTACAACCAAAATCGAAGAACCATAACATTATTATTAATCTAATTTCTAGCTAAACCTTCTCTCAACTGAGTCACTGTCATGACAGCTGCAATCTTATTTTTCATATCCAGCTAAACCATACATAACAGGTGCATTAGTAACGCACTGGATTGTTACCAGCAAAATAAGCTACCAACCCACTAGAATCATTAACACATCACACCCCTGACAAACTGCAAAACATTTTTTTCTTGCACCCCCACCCCACAACCTCTACAGCTGCTTCAGAACCTTCCATTGCCAATTCTCTGATGCTCCCATCGTTAGGCACTCTCCACATGTAGCATCCTCCAGTGTGACCCACATTAGCAGGGTCTCCTTTCCCGGAAAGCCCTACCACATATGGGTAGTCCAATTCCTTGTGCAATTTCGAAGGGGAGAGAGCAATCACACACAGTGATTGGAAAAGGGCCATGCGATGGGTCATCATACTTGTATGTTCACAGTCGTTTTTTCCTCTTACCCCTACCATACACTGGACATGCTAGCTGACATCACAAGGAGGGGCATGCAATGGTTTTCCCCAGGAGAAACACTCCACCTACATGCCAACATATCCTTCAAGCCCCCACACTTCTACAATGTAGCATGTGGCTACTTGCTAGGATCGTTAACTTTGGAAGAGACAAACCAGCCCAGACTCATGACACACACCTCTCTCTGCCCATTCCATCTGTTGGCCAGCTTTTCTCCACTCATTTCCCTGCACACACTGTCCTTTGCCATGCCTATTTTATGATCTAAATAACGTAGTCTACTTCTAGGAGGTGGAATTTTAACTAACCACTAGTGGAAACAGCAACATTCCACTGGCGTGATCCTTGTTCAGAATTAAAGGCCTAGTGACAGACACTTTGCAAACAGCAGTATTCTGTTTACCAAAGAGACTAGAATAATGAAATCTGTATCGTAATTTCCAGACTACCGAATCAATTTTCCAAAACAGTCTGGGAAAGATGGGGGAGGAGGAAGAGATGGTCACTCAGTTTCTGACATGGCAACATTATCACTGTCCATTACCTTACAAATATTCCCCAACACACCCCCACAACCTCACATGAGAGAGATAAGTATCCTCTGCCTCATAATTCCACTTTCCCCAGTGACAACAGCACGGCCCAAGCCGCTAATCAAATTCGAGTCACTTAGGTTATAGGGTTTTATCCCACTACACCAGGGCTGGGTCAATATGATGCAATTACTGGACAGTCACAACCTTGATATTAAGTGTGATTATTGATGTTAAACTGTATTCATGGGTGATTTCAACTGTCCCATCATAAACTGAGATATATACACAACCACTAACATGCAGGCTGAAAGATTCCTGGACATTCTCAGTGTAAAATACCCTGGAACAGCTAGTCTGCACACCTTCCAGGGGGTGCAAATATCCTGGATCTGATACTCAGATAAGGGAACGTTGCACCCCCCCCCATTAAGTAATGTAATCACTGGTCAGATCAGATCACAAATCAGTAATCCTCGAAATAAATATAAAGGCTGAACTCCCAGCAAACCTCAGAGCCTTTAAGAACTTTTCCAAGGCTACCTACCTCCTATTAGGTGAAAATTTAGCTAAATTCCAGGCCCCACCAAATGCAGAGAACACTGTAGCCTATGCGGAAGTGCTTACGGAAACCCTGTACAAGCATTTAAATAAATGCATAGAAATAACAGTTCCAAACTGCAACAAAAATAGAACAGCCTCCAAAAACAAGTCTCCTTTGTAACCCCCCCCCCCCCCAGTATAAAAACAGGCTGTACAACAAGAGAAAAAAAAAACTGTCCAAAAATAAAAAAGAGCCATGCCTAAAACACAAAAAGAGCTCCCTCATCAGTCTCAACAAGCAACTCAGAGGATTAAGCAAGTCCACCAAAACCATCTTCGAGGCAAAAATAGCTTCCTAAGACAAAGATATCCATAAGCCATTTTTCAGTTATGTATGCAATCTTAAAAAGGAACATCCAACAGTGTAATGAACCAATAGCTGGAACTTCCTATACTGAACTGTGAGCTACAGAAAATTTTCTGGCCAATAACTATAGCTCAGTTTCACCCCCATATTACCTCTGGTCCCTCCCCAGGAAATACCATGTACCATTTCTCCCCCAAATGTCACTAAAGAACAGGTCTTTACTGCACTCCCCAGAACTAAATACTGCATTATTGGGTCCTGATAATATCCCAGGATTCTTCATAAAAAGCTCAAAACGTGTCCTGTCAGGCCCACTAGAATCCTTCAACTACAGCTTCCAGATAGGCTTCATCCCTAGGGACTGGACAACTACAACTTGCACAAAGGTAGAGTTATCAACAGACCCAGAGAACTACAGATCATAGGTTTTACTAGTCTGATATGCAAGGCCATGGAAACAATTATTGTGGATCTGATAAACAAAGACATGGGAAATCGTCAAACATTGGACCCATCCTAGTTGAGTTTTATCAAGGGCTGGTCAATCCTACTAAACTTGGTGGACTTTGAGAAGGTCACTAGAGCTATTGCAAGGGCAAAAATTATACATACTGCATACTGTGACCTGGCAAAGGCATATGAGACAAATACCTCACTCAAGTATTATACACAAACTGACACATTTAGGCATAAATCCCTACATCACCCAACAGACTGCCAAACTGCTCACAGATAGGACATATGAAGTTGGGGGGGGGGGTCCACCTCCACCAAGACACCTGTTACTAGTTGTGTCCCACAGGGCTTGGTACTGGGACCTCTCCTTTTTAGAATATACTTCTCTGAAGTCAAGACAAATACAGAGGGCTTTTGGTTGACCAAATTTGCACCCAGCTTGTAGTAGTCAGCAATCACTGAACCCCTAAAGATGCAAATGTCCTCTAGGAAGGTCTGACACAAACCCATAACTAGAGCCTAAACCAAAAAATTCTACATTATACCCTTTAGGAAGACTACTATCCTGCAAATGGCAACACTGATAACACTCCCCTAAGAGGAGACCCAGTGGTAAGGGACTTGGGAACCTAAACTTTGATTACAGTGTGTCCATAGTAGTGAGAAAATACCTCTATATGGCACAACTTATAAGTAAGGTCATGACATCCAGATCCAAGGAGATCATATTCCCACTATACTCAGCCATCATTACAACAAGGATGGAGTACAAGCACCCTACGGCATGTACCTGACCAGGCATTTGTAGCAAATGGAGTGGCCACAGGAGGTTCCTCACTAAAAATATATGTCCAGTGTGGCCACCTTAAAGCACTGTCCCTGTACTAGTCTCCTACGAACTACAGAGAAAGATCTATGCCTAATCTACAGGGCATTCTCTGAGCAAGCCCTGATGGATCTGCTACACATTTGCAAGACGAACAGTACTAGAATCACACAATCAAAGGATCTAAACTTAGTTTGTGTCATAAAACATGTTGGAGAGGGCAACAAAAAGTGGAAGCAAATTCTAGAATGGTCAGAGGACCAAAACTGCTGGCTTCACTAATTTGAAGAAGCAGATTTTTGCCTCAGTCCTTGGGAAACCCAGAAAAAAAAGGTAATTGTTACAATAGTGACTTATGTCCAAATTAAACAATTTTTTTTTGTAACACAGACTGGCATTATTAAACTAGAACGTCCATACAGGTAGAAAGGGGGCTCAAGGAATATTAAAAAGTTGTCAGACCGGGCTACTAAAGCAACACATGCTGCAACATGTACTGCCCATTTGGTATTTCAGGCAAACTGTATACTTATCAAGTATGGTCTGTTCTACAAGGACCCTCAAGGGAGATGTCCATTGCCAGAATATAGTGCACTGCAGCAAGCTTCCAAGGTGTAGCACAAACAAATGATGTGGAAACACGCCAGATAACGTTTCTGCCAAAACATTTTGCATATCAGGTTAAGAACACGAGTGATCTGAGTGTGAAAAATGAAGAGGAACAATTGATGATGGGTGCTTTACCAACTGAAGATCACAGTACAGAGAGGTCACCATACTGGGATACAACCCAACAAAAACACATGATCAGGTGAACTATCTACAACCCCAGTGACTCAAAGGAAATCTTCACCTTAGACCTCAAAAAAGTTTTTTTTTTTTTTTTTTTTTTAATTATGTTGGTTTTCTGAGCTATTTTAATAGCTTAAAAATCTCTCCAAGTGCTTATTTAACAACAATGATGCATTTCCCACAACATGGCGGACAATGGGGCCTGCCTTGGCAATGTGATTTTGTTTTCATTCCTTCTTCCCAGAATACATTTCAAGTCTTCTTTATATGAGTCATGCTAGATATAAGGAAGTGGTGGTGTTTTCCCATGCCAGTAAGATAGAATGGCAGGATATGAAGCACCATCATCTAAACACACCTTCCATAACAGAGCTAATTCTAATGTTTCCCTGACTGAGCCTCGTTTATATGTCCATCATATGTTGGTAACTAGGCTATCGGCCCTAGGGCCTATACAAGCCTAGCCATAACAATTCCCTGGATTTTTCACCCCACAATATTTACTTTCGTGGACCCTTGTCTAGCAGGGTGACTGATGTGATCCCCAGGGTGAATTTCCTATCTCCCATCCAATCTTCAAGGTTCCATTTGAAGAGGGCCAAGGAGGCGCTCTGCTTGACATGTATGGCAGTCTATTCCAGAGTCTGGGGAGTCTCTGGGTCAGGAACCTATCCCTCCAGCATGTTTTGTTCATTGCAATGACTAGGTTTAAATCCCTGGAGCATGTGGCTCTGAGGGATTGGGATTTCTATAAGTGGAGCATGTCCAACAACTCAGGGTTTGACATGGTCTTGTATGTTAAGCAGAGATCGCCTCTGAGTAGACGATATGCCACAGAGTATAGCTGGAGTTTTTTTTTTTTTAGACAGTCAGCATAGGGCATCTGCTTTAGGCCTGTGATTCTTTTAGTGAGGTATTTCTACGGCCTTTCCAGCTGTTGCAGATGTCTTGTGAGGTACATACCAAATGGGGCATTGTACTCTATAATGGGTCTAATGAGGGATGAGTACAGTGGGACAATGACCTTTTTTCTGGATGAAAAGCCCTTAGTGATGAGGTGTTCCACATAGAAGGATTTCCTGACAGTTGTGGCAATGTGGTTAGCGAAGGTGAAACCACTGTCCACCTGTGTCCTTTAAGTCTCTCATCACACTTTCGGTGTTTAGTGTAATGCCACCAATGTGGCAATTAATGGGTACATGTTTTTTCCCCAAAGGGAATAAACTATACATTTCTTGGTATTAAGCTTGAGCCCATGACTCTGGCACCAAGCATCTGTTTCTGTAAGGCCCTTTTGTATAATATTCACATCATTTGGGGATTAAATAATGGCTCCAGGTTTGCAGTCATCTGCAAACTTTGTTAGCCAGAGTCCCTTAGTGTTGGTCTGTACTTCAGAGACGTAGATGCCAAACAAGAGCGGTCCCAGGACTGAACCCTGAAGTACTCCACTTGTCTGGAGCTGGATTTGGAGTCAGCTACTTTTACAGTCTGGGTTCCGTCAGTAAGCCAGTTGGCAACCCATCAAGTGACATAGGGATTTATGCCCAGCTTAGTAAGTTTATCTACGATTCCAGAGTGAGGGATGGTGTTGAAGGCCTTGGCAAGGTCCAGATAGGCTGTGTAGACCGCCTTACCCTTGTCCACAGCTCTGGAGACTGATTTGAAGAAGTCAATCAGGTTCAAGACAAGATCGGCCCTTCATGAATCCAAACTGGGAGGGGTCCAGTGTTTGAAGGTTGCCAATGTCTTTGTTTATAAGTTCCATGATAATGTGTTCCATGCCTTTGCAGATCAGGATCATCAGATTGACGAGACGGTAAATCCCGGGATCCAAGGTAGACCCCCCGCCCTTGTGGAGTGGGATAACTGCAGCTGTGCACCACTCAGTGGGCACAAAGCCTGAGGTGAGGTTATGATTAAACATGACACTTGGGTGAGGTGCCAGTTCATTTTGTAGTTCATGTAGCACACAGCCTGGGATGTCATCTGGTCCCATGGATGCTGTATTCTTAGCTTTGGAGTGTGCGGTTTCTACCGGTGTGGCCATAGTTATGGGAATTTGACAATCCTTTGGTATTGAGATGGGCCCTTTAGGGGGTGAGGGGGGGTGAAGTTGGCAATAAATCGATATGCCAGGATATTGGCAACATCCTTGGGATCAGTATATTTAATGCAATTCTGTTGTAGCTCAGAGCAGATCTGAGCATTGCCATTTAGATTCTTGATATAACTATAGAATGCCTTGTGGTTGTCTTTGGAATCTTTGGCAATTTTATTTTCATAACTAGCTTTGGAGGATTTTATGGGGGATCGCAGCTTCTTACTGAGGCTGGTAAGGGAGTTGTTTGCATTCTGGGATTTTCCTCTTTTCTGCAACAGTTTCTTCCTTCTGTTGTATAGTTTGTTCATGGTAGGGCACCACCAGATTTGGCTTCCTTTTTTTGGAGGAAAGTGTATTGGTTTTATTTGAGATGGCACGATTCATGCAGGAGTGGATGTGCTCATACAGTGCCTTAGTGTAGGATTCAGCAGTTAAACTTTCAGCTCCTGTCTGCATGGGTGTCATGATGTTTGTCATTTCTGACTCGAGTAGCATGAAGTTGATTTAGAGGAGAAGTTTTTTACGGAGGTTTCCTTACTGGGGGGGATGGAGGTGGGATGTTGATGTCAAGGGCGATTTGCTTATGGTCAGACCTGACCAATGAGGGGGTGACCACTGGTGTGGAGCATCTATCTTCCATGTTGGTAATGACCAGGTCCAGGATATTGGATCCCCTGGTGGGACAATGGATTATTTGATCCAGGGCGTTGGAATTTATGAATTCCAAGAAGCGTTGGGAAAAGGTGTTGGTACCAAAGTAGTTTTCCCAGTTAATGGCACGACAGTTGAAATCACCCAGTATTAGGGTGTTTGGTTGTATCTTAATATTTTCCAGTACGTTTATAAAGGTGTAGTGAGAATTTTGGGGCATGGTGGGGGATCTGTAGCAAGCTACAATTTGGATTGCAGTCTTACCTAGCGCTAGTTGCACCTGGAGAATTTCAGATGCATTCTGTTGGGCAACTAGCCTGGGAGGTGTGAATATCCTTGCTGAATATGGACACTCCTCCACCTTTAGTGTTTTGGTCTTGGTTTGGTGGCCGAAAAGTGTGGTTGGTTTGGTGGCCGAAAAGTGTGGTAAGAGTTGTAGCCTGGTATTGCAGGAGTGCTCTCTGGAGCCTTGAACCAGGTCTCAGTTACTGCACAGATATAGACGCTCTCCATTTTTAGGAGTGCCTCGAGAGAGTGCATTTTGAGGTTTAAACGTCTAGCACTAAGTAGCAGTGCCTTCAGATTTAGCATGCTTGCATCTGTTATGGTGGTGGTTTTGTCCTTTGAACCTTGCCTAAAAAAGGCACTATAGGGGTGGCAAGAGCTTTAGCCAGTAACCTGAATCCCAGGGGTGACAGGTACAGACCATCTCTGGCAGAGCATCGTGTTGTGTCGATCATGTCATCCCAGGCAGACAGATACCGGATCCCCTTTGAATGACACCAGAAGCTTAGCCAATTGCTAAAGTCAATCATTTTGTCCTTATACTGTGGTATCATTCTGGGCAAAGGCAGGATGCTACTCAGGGCTAGGGTCATACTTGCCTGGGCCACATGATCCGAGAGCTCTTCCATGTCTCTTTTCATGTAGTCCAGGGAGGTACGTCTCAAGTCATTCACTCCAACATGGACAATGACAGTCATATTTGTACTTGTGGTGGAGTGACTTGAGTGCATGCGTTATGCAGCGGATCCTAGCACCAAACAGGCTGCTGACTGTAATTTTCTCCTTATTCAGCCTGGTGAGTGGGACATCAGTGTGCCTGACTATAGAGTCACCTATGACTAAAGTGTTGGGTACGTTATCTTACCATAGGGGCTGTTGTTGGGTGGCACACTGGTGTTGTGAGCTATGTGTCACTTTGGTTGTGGGTTGTGACTGGTGTGTGTTCGTGTTTCAGCTTCGGAGGTCCTTGTTGCTTGGGCAGGTTAATGTTAAGGGCCTCCGCATATGTGGGTTTAGTGTTGCTATGTGTGGGTGCTGATGGTGTGGGTTTTGAAGGGCTATGTGTTGCTTGAGGTGTAGTGCAGGTGTTAACATTCTCCTCTTGACTATCTAGCACAATCTTGGCTGGAGAGAGCTTTGCTTCCAGTTGGCTGTGTAAGTGCATCTCTTGCAGGTTGTAGTGTTGGGTGGTAGGAGGAGAGGGTTGTCTGTCTACATGAGGCAGTTGCTGCATTGCCCCAGTATGCCCAGATTCACCAGGTGGACAGAAGAAATCACCGGAAGCTGACTCTTGGACATGCCTGTTTGGTGCTTTTTTTGTAAAGTACAAGAGCTGTTTTCCCTTACCTTTGCAAGGTACTTTGCAGTTATAGGCTATTTAGTGCCTACAATTAATTTCTCCTTATTAACAAGGAGAGTTGAGTGCTTGTATCAGTTTACGGCTTCCTAGTGCTTTCCAGCAGGTTCTAGAGCAAGTGCTAGTCACAGGGGCCCAGATTTTAGTGATACTACTGAGAAACCAGCTAATTCCAAGGGAAAATTTGAAGAGCAGACTTTGACACCTAGAATAGTTTAACTGTAGCCCCACCGTGCTGCACAATGTGAAAAATGCACAAACAGACGTGTTTTTAAGCCAGAAAGTTGAAAGAGATAGAAATCAGCCCAAAATAGCTGATACAATTTCAGAGCTGGAAACCACTCCTCTAGTGTAAGATAGGCAGTACAATGCTCACCACTCCCACTGGTAAGCAGTAGGGCTTCCTTCTACCACAGCAAGGTCTGGATAGCTCTGAACACAGAACATAAAGTTCAGAAACCATCAAAGCCTGGGATCTGGACTATACTAGCTAGGAAAGGCGGGAAACGAGCAAACAAGATAGTATTTTTTTGTTTGTTTGTTTTTTTTTGGGGGGGGGGGGATTGCTTAAAAACAGGCTAAACAATGCAATAATACAGTAAATAAACACAGAAAAGGCTAACGCACTCGAGTGTGTAGCCCTAAACAGTAAATGCAATTAAAACCCTACAAAATTAGCAATATAAAACATTTTAAATGAAGCAAGGTAAGTGCACAAGTAAGCTCGTCTACATATACAGGAAAGTCTATATATACAGAAAAGCAGCTAAAACACAAAATTCAGATGCAGTGCAACCTAGAGCACTTGACTTGTAGCAATATTAAGGCAAATACAGTTTTAATAAATGCACTAAAATATGCTCAATATTTCCAAAATGTTTGAGAAGCAGTCAGAAGAACACAAGGCGATTCGGGCATTTGTTTTTTTTTTTTTGTTTTTTTGTTTTTTTGTTTTTTAAGAAAGGGAGAAAGGAGGAATAGAAGGAAAGTGGGTTGGCCTTCTCAGATGTTCTCTCTGTATTAGGTAGAATG